>NC_056738.1:40690804-40708304 GCF_019279795.1 Protopterus annectens
CCCTCTTGTAAAATACTGATGTAATTTGGGGATTCAATGATAGCCCCAGTGTGCAGTCATCAGCAAACTTAGACGATCACAGCTCCTTGGTTTTGGCCTGAACATCTGAGAAGTATATATCAAACAGAAGGGGACCCATCACTGATCTCTGTGGGACCCCGCTGATAACAGGTCTGCTAGTAGATGTGGAAGCACCCACTTTAAAAGTGTGTGTTCGGTTTGTGAGCCAGTTTGCAACCCATTTCTCTATGAATGTGTTGCCTTTAGTTGGGTAAGTTTGTCTATAATGCCTGAGTGTGAGATCACATCAAAAACCTTTGCCAACTCAAATTAGGCTGTGTGTACAGATTTGCCTTAATCAGTGGCCTTGGTTATGCTTTCAAAGAAATCTACCAGAATTAGTAGGCAGGATATGCCCTTGACAAAGCCAAACTGGGTCGGATCCAGTGTTTGAAGGTCACCTATGTCATTATATATGAGGTCCATGATGATGTGTTCCATGCCCTTACAGATAAGGCTGGTCAGACATATTGGTCTGTAGTTTCCTGGGTCTGTTGCTAATCCGCCTTTATGAAGGGGAATAACTATTGCTGTTCTCCATTCAGTAGGAACAGCCTGTTGTTAACCTTTTGTTGAATTGGGTACCCAAAGGTGTTGCTAGTTCATATTTTAGTTTATCAAGAAGACAACCTAGGATGCCATCTTGTCCCATAGAGACTGTGTTTTTAGTTTTGGATAAAACCTTAATGAATTGCTCTTCTGAAATGTAGGGTGGAGGGAAGTTTGGGGTAAGGCTTGTGATGCTATTGGGGGGATGGGTAAGATGTTTTCACCAAATCTGGCAGCTAGTATATTGGCTATCTCCACATGATCAATGTGTGTCACCATTAGCCACTATTTCAGTACACACCTGAGTCTTGGATTTTAGGCCACAAACGTAGCTGTAGAAGGCCATATGGTTGTCCATATCTGAGATTGCTAAATTCAAGTTTGCTTTGGAGGATTTGAGAAGCTGTCTTATTTGCCCATTTATACTGAGGAGTATACTTTTACATTGTTCTGGCCTAAGTTTAGTTTTCCTGGACAACAGCTTCTTGTGTCTGTTGTAAAGTTTATTGATGTTGGATGTCTACCAAGGTGGCTTGCTTTTTCTGAGGGACTCTAGCTTTTGTTCTGTCTGGAACAGCAGAGTCAATACATTTATACAAGTGATTGTATAGGACTTAAGTATATTCTTTGGTGTAGTTACCAGTGCCTTCTGTGGGAGCTTGGAATTAATTTATTCCTACCCTTAAGAGGCAGAGGTCTGCTTTTGTGAAGTTTTTGAGTCTGACTATGCCTCCTGCAGGTTCTGGTGTTAGCACCAGCTGGAAGGAGACTGAGTTGTGATCAGATTTAACTAACGTGGGTCCAACATTAGCAGCTCTGCATCTGCTTCTCATGTTGGTGAGGACCAGATCCAGAATATTTGAGCCTCTTGTTGGGGTTTACACAATTTGCTCCAGGGTGTTTGAGTTAACAAAGTCAAGCAACTTTTACGCAAGTGAGTTCCTGCTAGAGTAGGTATCCCAGTTGATGGTAGGATAATTGAAATCTCCCATGACTAGAGTGTTAGGTTGTATTTGGATAGACTCTAGTTTAGACACGTAAGCTTCATGTGTGCTACGGTTCATGAAGGGGGACCTGTAGCTAGCAATAACTTAAAGATGGATTTTACCCACAGTAACCTGGACTTGAAGTATCTCCATGAAGTTATCTTGTATTTCTAGTTGGGAGACATATTTATCTCTTACATAGATAGATACCCCCCCCCCCCTTGGTACTCACATTCCCATTTTGCAAACTGAAAGTTTGGAAGCCATGTAGTGTTACAAGGCCAGGGTATCTTTGGTGGACTTGAACCAGGTTTCAGTGATTGCACAGACATCTACATCTTCTAGTGACAGAAATGCCTCAAAGGTGTGCAATTTTTGGTTTAAGCTCCTAGTGTTTAGCAGCATAACCCTTTTTTTGTTATAGTTGATAATATTAAAGTTGGAAGTTTTATGCTTGTGACCTTGCCTAAAAAAAGGCAGTATGGGGGTGGCAATAGCCTTGGCCTGTAACCAAAAGCCCAGAGGTACCAGGTGCAAAATATCTCTGGTGAGGCAGCGAGGTTTGTTGACCATGTCTTCCCAGGCAGACAGAAACTGTATCTCCCTTGAATGACACCAAAAGCTAAGCCAACTGTTTAAGTCAATCATTTTTTGTTTGTATTGAGGTGGGTGATGCTGCTTAAGGCTAGGGACATAACCGCCTGGGAGACATACTCAGAGAGCTCAATTATGTCTCTCTTCATATAGTCCAGTGAGGTACATCTCAGGTCATTCACTCCAACATGTACTATGACAGAGTCATAATGGTACTTGTTGTTGAGAGACTTAAGTGCATGCATGATCTGACAAATCCTGGCACTGGGCAGACAGTTGACTGTGACTTTCTCCTTATCCAGCCTGGTGAGTGGGACATCAGTGTATCTCACAATAGCATTTCCAGTGACTAGAACATTTGGTTTGTGTGTGATTTGTCTTAAGGGTTTGGTAGGTGAGACTCTGGTAATGTTATGTGTTTTAAGTGCAGCTGATTCTATGGTAGTCTTGCATTTTGTGGTCTCTGATGTTTTGGTAAGTTTCTTAGAGAGAACCTCTGCATATGTTTGTTTATGTGTTGTGTGCGGACTATGTGTTGTATGGGTAGTTTGTGTGGGTGTAGTGGTGTGTGGTTGACACCCTATTTGGTTTTACTGAACTGAGTGTGAGAGAGCTGAGATTCAAGATTTTTTGTGTATATATATATATATACATCTCTCACATTCTGTGCTAGTATGTTTTATTAGCAGAGGGTTGTCAGTGCACATGAGACAGTTGCTACACTGTCTTGGGAGACCTAATTCTACCAGGTTGGCAGGAGAAACAGGGATAGACCTACTGTCCATGAGACTAGGTTTAAATACCTGATGCTACAAAAAGGGGTGAGGTCAAGGTATGTCCTAGAGAGTACTGTTTGAGACCAGTCTGATGGAGACTACTGGTAGTGGATTAGTAGTTTACAACTAGCTAGTACTATGACTTGAGGTGATAAAAGCTTTTGAGGAGGGCTACAGTGACGTACTACAGCTGAGTCAGGGGAAAAATTTAACTGTCTGGCAATGGCATACAGTTGCACAGCAGTGTTGCACGTGCAAATAAGTGCAAACCCATGCAAACATGAGGTTTAAATACCAAAAATAGAAAACCTTTAAAAAACTAAATTAACCAGTGGAAAACCACTCTCTAGGCTCCATACCAATCACCTCACGCTGGATAGGTTCCGGTCAGCATCCTTCTCTCACAAGGGTGCAGAAGGGCTCCCTCCAACTAGAGATGTCTAGGAAATAGTGCTCAGAAACAAACAGTCCTAGGTGCAGCAAACCTGAGCCAGGGCTATACTACAGTTATTTAAAACTCTACTTTTGGCAGGACAACATAAAACAGCAGTTAAAACAGATAATTCAGCTGCAAACAGTTGAAGTATCAGCAAGACACAGTTATTAATACAGAGTGAAGCAGTAAATAAGCAGATACAGTGCAAATAAAGCAAAATTAATAAATAAACAGTGTAATGAAATAGAAGTGCAATAAGAGCAGTAATAAAAAACAGGCAACTTAAGGCTTTGCAGCAGCTCTGAAGCCTCTAATTGTCTGGTATCTCTGCTCAGAGTTGTGGCTGGTCACCCACCTCCTTTAGCTTGGTTAAAACAAGCACAGACCCACACAAACGTGGGGTTTAAAAGCCAGAAATGGAAAACCTTTAAACAACCAAATTAACCAATGTGCAAATACCAAAGCCAGAAGTCAAGCAAGCAGTAGAAAGATTTCTTGGAGTGATACGGTGTCATTTAAAAATTGTATAGAATATATCTGATGTAACTATACTTCTAAGGAACATGTTAGGGCAAGATATGGCATGAGAATGGAGCTATCTACAGGAATAGTTTTTTGAAATGCTCAAGGAGCTAGTTACAGATATACCGACACTAAAATATTATGATTTAAGTTAGCAACTTAAGTTGTAAGTAGATGTCAATAAGAAAGGGACTGAAGCTCAGAACTTAGCAGAGAACAAAGGAGTTGACCTTGAGAAGGAACATCTATGGATTCGCAAAAGAAATGGGCTTAGATAGAAAATCAACTATTAGTTGTACTATATAGCTGTAGAAAGTTCCAAGACTGTGTCTGTCAGGAGATAAACATCTTAGCTATAGGAATAGTTTTATATTTTATGAAATATGTGGAATGTATAATCTTTTAGCAGAATGGATCTATTTACAATTTTTATACTCAGTGTTTCCAACAAAAAGTTGCATTACATCATCCTAGTATAGAATTCTCTCTCTCAGCGTTCTAATACTTTTGTTTGAAAAATGGAAAATTATACTTGTTTTGAAATCTGAAATCAGGGTTGCTGATGCTCTTTCTTTTATGTAATGGATTGGTTTTTGGATTTGGAAACCTTTAATTTGCAGGGAAAGCTGAATTAAGATTTAAGTGATTTTTTTTTTTGATTTTTTTTTTCTTGATTATGGACTTAATGAACTTTATTCAAACCTGAAGTGGCAAAGCATTTGCAGCCTGTTTTCCCTGAAACTGTAAGATAAATCTCTATTACTCCAACTGCAGTGGTGGTGCTGCGGTAGCGTTTTCGCCTCACAGTAAGACATTGTCCTGTTCGATTCTCAGCTAGAGCATCTTCTGTGTGGAGACATGCGTGAATGGGCATACCTTTGTTGAAGGTTGTGTGTCAGAACTGGCAACTCGGCACGTAAAAATCTACTGCCAATCATTAGCGGACCGGAGTTCCGCTGTGGTGACCCTTAACCGGGAAAAGCCGAAAGACACAACAACAACTCCAGTCTATGTCATCTGAAGCCACTGGATAATTTTAGTGACATTGCGTAGTTAGACAACAGTCTTCTGTAGAAAGTGATAGGATCACTCTATTTTGTTGCAAATAGAATTAGTCTTTTGTCAGTTTTCTATTTAATATATTTTCTTGTTTTCCTTCTCTGTACAATTAATTTACCTGTTTCATTATTTTAGTGTTATGATTTTACCCAATTCTTTTTTCCTCTTAAATCAAATGATGACATTTATTAATATAGACTCATTAGCAACTAGTGTCTTATTTATTAGTTTATAAAGGTAGCCTCCCAGCAGTGGTGACTGTTGGCATCTTCCTTTTCTAGAAAGAGATTGTTTTGGTATAAGTTACTATAATGTAATATATTGACTGGATTATTGTAGTTGAGACTTTAATACTAGATTAGTCAGGCTAGTGGCAGAATATCATAAAAGAGGACTACTGTCTTTGGAAAGACATCAGCAGTCCATCCTAGAAAATACTATATGTGTGCATGTGTGTGTGTGTGTGTGTGTGTGTGTGTGTGTGTGTGTGTGTGTGTGTGTGTGTGTGTGTGTGTGTGTGTGTGTGTGTGTGTGCGTGTGTGTGTGTGTGTGTGTGTGTGTGTGTGTGTGTGTGTGTGTGTGTGTGTGTGTGTGTGTGTGTGTGTGTATGTGTATAAAAACTGTTTAAATCTAAAGTGACACTGGACTTAGAATGAGGTGAGTAAAATTCAGGACAGCCACTGGTTATAACTCTGTTCTGTAACTGTACAGTGTAAAGCTTATTTGTTAGTGGCAAGTGATGGCAACACACTGAAGCAGTTTTGCATTTTTCACTAAGGTCTTAGGGCCAGTCATCCCTTTTGTACATAACTGGTGGAAGCAGTGTCATACTCAAGGTCTGTAGCCCATGTCCCTCATGTATTTGGTGTCAGTGGTACAAATTTAACTTGTAAAACTTCTCTACTCCAAGACAACCTTGATGGTAAAGAAGTTCAGGTGGAAAGAGACCACAAACTCTTGTAAAGCTTATTCAAAAAGTCTTTGTAGTACAGAGAGTGCAGTGATTATGCCCTGATATCTGGAAAAAGATAAATCAGATAAATCAGTTAACTACTTCTATAATGCGAGACCCAATCTTAACAAATATTATGCACCCCTAGTTGTTAAGATAAGGTATCATGGTAGGCAGTTAAACCTGCTACTAAAGACCAGCAAATGACAGAAACAGAATAAAAATGTGTTCTTGAGTTTTTCTAATATAACAGAATCTCTTACACTGTCTTTCTGACAGCTCTCACTAAGTGCTTTACACATTTGAAAGCCGGCAAAATATATTTTTCCTGTAACTAGTAGTACATGGAGCAGATAAAGCTCCATGCACTACAAGGAATTATGATCAGGTCTCCTATCATAACCTTTTATTATGTGTTTCCAACATGGATGCCAAGATTCACCTCTCAAGCTTTGCTCTTGAAAGTGAATTTCTCAGCATCCATGTCTTCAACACATAATAAGCCAGCTATGATCACAACTCACCTTATACTCCTCTATGTTGTACAAGATACCTCTGACATTGAACTAGAAGTTAGTTATTCTGCAGAAGTTTGATCTGAAATTAAAATGCAGACCTGGAAAGGAAGTACATATAATAAGTATGTTATATACAGCATAATGACTAGAGAAGCATGAAGAAATGTTAGAAGAACTAGAACTGTTGGGGTAATAGTACATTTAGGAATGAGAGAAGCCACTGACATTAACTTAAAAATACAATTACTGAAATATGCTATGATGACAGGCTGGTCTGTGTAAAAAGTATCAGTAAGGAAGACAATTCACTCTTAGTTTGCTTTAAATGAAGAAATGACTTGTGTCCAGGGCCTAATGTTCAATACTTATAAAATAATAGCTGTCAATCAACAGCAAAGTTAAATGGTTAAGAGGATGACTGAATCACATCTGGGATAAATAAAATGCAAATAAATGATAAGTGCTATAATGCATTGACCAGACCAGGAATGCTAACTCGGAACAAACAGTGCAGAGCCTTCTCATCTGGAATCTATACTATGACAGCAATTCAGAAGAGGAAATTTTAACTGATGTGCTTATGATTCTCATGATACTGAAGACCAGCTTTGTTCATGGTATCAAGTGGATACAGATTTGTTCCATTTCAGAGAAGCTACGTATTTATGTTTGAATTTGAACATGTATATATACACGTTTGAACACGCATGTTTGAATTATTATTCAATGTCCCTTAATGTAAATTGACAAACACAATAAACACAAGTGTGATTGACATATTAAAGTCTAAAATCTTGAGACAGGAGGAAATCTGGTGTGTCATATGTGATAGTGGCCTAGAACACAAAAGTCAGGAATTCAAAAGATTTATGTAAGAATTCAGTCATATAATGACAAATCCACAATATCTGCAGTTTAATGCATAAGTGGAGAGAAGTATCTAAATGGTGACAATAATCATGAGAAAGAGCAGCAGCCACAGCTATGAGCACTGTCATCATGCAGTTTTGGAATAAAGGGCAACTCCATTGCAGGTACTCAGTCTGCTAGCAGCCCCACCGTTAATGGCCAAAATGTTGAAAAACAAAGTACCTATTTTGGATATGCCACTGATGCTTTCAAATCAGTATAAAGCAAAGAGAATATTCAGACAAGACAGAAATTCTGCAATGATAGAAACCCTTGAACATTACCTTATATACTGGCTGAAGACGATGTAAGAAGACAAAAGTCCTTAATGCTGAAATAATTTGTAAAGCAGTCAAACCAAAGTTCTGCGTTGCTCCTGGGGATGATGGAACACTCTGCAGAAGGTATGACAGATCCCTATACAAGACAAATGCATCAAAGTTCCAGCAAAAAGACACATCTGAACTGTCATGATTTGTATGCATTTTTATTTTATTTTATTTTATTTATTTATTTATTGTACATTTGTTTACCAGGAAAGTCCGAATGGGCAGAACCCATTTTCTGCGGAGGCCCAGGGAGAAAAGCTCCACATATTAACAATTACATAGATAATGAGTTGGATATAAATGAAACATAAATGAAATATTTCATAGAAAAACAGACGTAATAAATATCTCGATGAAATAGTAAGTCACATAACAGGGACTCTTCAGTACTTATAATGGCATAGGGTTCTTAGTTGCTGAAATTCTAACCAGTTACAGTAGTACAGTTGTACAAAATATAGTGAGCATCAAGTCCAGAGGTACTTTGTCTGCCCTGTTGATTGCATTAGGTATGATGATTGAGGGAGCAGAGATTATGTCAACACTCTTGTAGTGACATATAATAGTAGTTGCTAGAAACTGGAAAAGGGCAAATAGAAGAGGATACTGTAGATAAGTAGAAGCTGTTAGTAGAGCTGATTCATTGGTGTAAAACATGGTCTTAAGTAGTTAATGAGGGAATGAATATATGGTAATATACTAGGGTAGGAAGCGGAAGAAGAAGGAGTGAATATATGGTGATGTACTAAGGTAGGATACAGAATCTGAGTTTGGCAAAGTAATGACTAATTGGGAATGTTTTGAGTTAGGGGGAGGGTAGGATGCAGGTAGGATGCATTGTCACTAGAAAAACTGTGAGAACTGTAATTTGCTAGAGTTGTAGAGAAAGACTCTTCAAGTTATGTTTTCAAGAAAAGCTGTAATGCAAGGACTGTCCACAAAGGAAGTTAAAGGATTAATTGAAACTAATCCTGTCAAATACTTCTGGATAATGTAGAATAAAGAAACCAGGTGTATGCATGGACTGCTAAAAAGATAAAAAAAAAATATTCTAAGCAATGAAAGTTTTAGCCTATTGAAATGCCTTTTTGAATATATATATATATATATATATATATATATATATATATATATAACATGCAAAAAAAACCTTCCTATAATAAAGGCCCATGGGATATATGCAAATGAACCCTCAAGGACATCAAGTGTTTCAGCAAAATGGCTTATGAATGTCCATGACTTTTTACTATTTTGTTTTAAGTCTTTGTGGACACATTCAGGCCAATAAAGCCAAACCTCACTAACTCTGAACATTCCTGAAACACTTAATGTCCTTCAGGGGACATTTGCATATATCCCAAGGGCCTCTTTTACAGGAGGTTTAAGGTATCACACAGTGAAAACTCATTTGACTAGGTTTTCCTTGTAGTTTTTACTAATTGATTTGTCTGTGTGACCTTTTTACTCTTTGGTTTACATATATATATATATAGAGAGAGAGAGAGAGTAGTATTTTGATGTAAATATGCCCATCACATTCTTAGTGAAAGGTTATGGCTAGCTTTAAAGTTTCATTTAAACGTAATGCATCATACTTCATAGAATATATATATATATATATTCACTTCATAACACTGAAAGCTCAAAACACTGAAACCAAAACACTGAAACTTCAAAATACTGAAGCTCAAAACAATGAAAACACATATCATACATATACTGAGTTAAAACAACATAAATCATAGCACTTTCCACCAAGTGTAAGCAGGGTGGCAAGCCCCCCTGCACCCCCCCCCCACACACACACACCCTGCTGCTTATATATATCAACTCCAAGATTGCACTTCACTACACTAAGTGCAATCTTGGAGTTGATATATTTAAGTAGCAGGGGGTGTGTGGGGCACAGCCCCCCACATGGGAGGTGCAGGAGGGCGTGCCCCCCTGCTTACACTTGGTGGAAAGTGCTATTATTTATGTTGTTTAAACTCAGTATATGTATGATATATGCTTTCAGTGTTTTGAGTTTCAGTGTTTTGCGTTTTCAGTGTTTTGGTCTTCTATATTATGAAGTTTTCTCATTTTCAGTGTTTTGAGTTTTCAGTGTTATGAAGTGAATCCATATATATATATATATATATATATATATATATATATATATATATATATATATATATATATATATATATATATATATATAAAATATATATATGTGTATATATATATATATATATATATATATATATATAGATAGTGATAGAGATAGTGAGAGAGAGAGCTATAGCTAGCTAGGTATAGCAATAGATATAAAGATATAAGTATTTATTTGTGCTAACCTTAACCCAAAAGCTATTCTTAAATTTGCCTCTGCCCCTAGCCCCAACCCTACACACTACCTTACAAAAAACATTGCCCAGCAGTACCATTACACAAGCTCTTCAAACACACCTCCCATACAGTACCACACATGGATAATATCTCCTTAATTAGCCCTTACTTTAACCCTAACCCACAGACAATCACATTCACACTTCTACCACAATGCCAGAACTTTCTGTATATCCCAGTTTACAAACACACACACACACACACACACACACACACACACACACACACACACATGCATCTGGTAGCACAGAACCTTCAGTAAAAAGTTCATTCTTAAAATTATTGTCAAATTATCAGATCTGACGCCATGTTTTCTGGATGGGGTACATGCATTTGGTTAAAATTGCTGCTGTTTGAGTGGGCTAAGCCATGTCCCAAATGACTGCATGCACACTGGATTGCAAATTAAAGTCTGTTTTATGCATGCCATTGTAGTACAACAGTGACTGGGACTATTTCCCCATTTTTGTGCAATCTCAGTTTTTGCATATATAGAGAGTTATGGGTGTGTGTGGGGGGGGGGGGGGTGTACAGGGGAGACCCCCTGCAAAAAAAAAAAAAGAAACAAACTATAAAATAGGAGAAGTTATTTAGGAAGGGATTTTTTATTTGTCAGGAATTCAATCATTTTTTTTCTCATTACTTTTTGTAATAGCTGGTAGAGTTCTTGATCAATAGATGAATACTCATTCAAAATACATGAGTGAAACAAGGAACAGAGCTGAACAGTGATCACCATTTGGTGGTGAATCAGATTACAGGGCATCAGACAAATAGATTGAGAAGGACTACATCAGTGTGGGTTTCATATGTTGGTGTGTACTAGGCAAATGGCCCTGGAGCCTTTACAAGCCTAGCCCATAGGATTATCCTAGCATCATGCCACCCGACCTTAGTTCCCAGTTCCCAGTGCCTCTGTCGAGTAGAATTTTCTATTTCCCATCCACTCATCAAGATTTCACTTGAGAACGGCCAGTAAGGTTCTCTGTTTGACATGTATGGGAAGTCTATTCCATACCATGGGCAGTCCCTGGGTTATGAACCTGTCCCTCCAGCTTGTTCTGTTGATTGTGGTAATAAGGTTGAGGTCTCTGGAGTGTGTGTTGTGGAGGGATTGGGATTTCTTTAGATGTAGCATTTCTAACAGAGCTGGGTCAGACATGGCTTTGTAAGCCAAGCAGAGATCGCCTCTACATAGGCGATATGAGACAGAGAATATTTGGAGTTTTTTGCATCTGTCCATATAGGACAAGTGTTTAAGGCCTAGGATCCTCTTTGTGAGGTACTTTTGTGGCCTCTCCAGTTGTTGCAGGTGTCTAGTAAGGCACATGCCAAATGGGGCATTGTACTCGATGATTGGCCTAATAAGGGAAGAGTAGAGGGAGACAATGACCTCTTTCTTCCTGGATGCAAAACTCTTAGTAATGAGATGTGCCACATAGAAGGACTTACTGACCACAATGGCAATGTGGTGGCCAAAAGAGAGGTTGCTGTCGGCCTGTGTTCCCAGATCTCTTATAACGTCTTCTGTGTTCAGTGGACTACCATTGATTACCATTGATATGGTAATTCATGGGAACCGTGTTTTTCCCAAAGGGGATGATGACACATTTTTTTGCATTGAGCTTAAGGCCATGGTTCTGACACCAGTCATTGGTCTCAATGAGGCCTTTCTGTAGGATGTCAACATCACTTGGGGAGTTAATAATAGCTATCCAACTTGCAATCGTCTGCAAACTTTGTCAGCCAGAGTCCCTTTGTGTTGGCCTGGACTTCAGAGAAGTAGATACCAAACAGGAGAGGACCCAGGACCAAACCCTGTGGTACTCCGCTCATGACTGGTCAGCAGTCTGACTAGGAGTCAGCTACTTTCACACCGTGGTTTCTACCTGTGAGCCAGTTTGCAACCCACCTAGTGATATAGGGGTTGATGCCTAGCTTAGTAAGTTTTTCTGTGATTCCTGAGTGGAGAATGGTATCAAAGGCCTTGGCCAGATCAAGGTAGGCTGTATGAACCACGTTGCCTTCATCCACAGCTCTGGTGACTGACTCAAAGAAGTTGACCAGGTTGAGCAGGCATGATTAACCTTCACAAAACCAAACTGTGTGGGATCCAGAGTTTGGAGATTCCCTATATCCTTGTTTATTAGGTCCATGATGATGCATTCCATTGCTATGCATATCAGGCTCATCAGGCTAATGGGGCAATAGCTCCCAGGGTCTATAGTCACTCCTCCTTTGTGGAGAGGGATGACTGTAGCAGTGCGCCATTCGGTAGGGACAAAGCCTGAGGTGAGTCTGTGATAGAACAGGACCCACAGGTGAGGTGCCAGTTCACTCTGCAGTTCATATAGAACACAGCCAGGGATATTGTCAGGTCCCATAGAAGCTGTATTCTTGCCCTTAGACAGTGCTGTTTTAACCTGTGCAGCAGTAATACTGGGTGCCTGGCAATCTGCTGGTATTGTGATTGGTCCTTTGGTGGGGGGAGGGGTAAAGTTGGTAATGAATCTGTCGGCCAGTATATTGGGAATATCTGTTGTCTTGATATAGGAGGTACCATTGTGCAGTAGCTCAGAGCAAATGTGGGTATTGTTGTGCAGATTCTTTACATAACTATAGAATCCTTGTGTTTGTCTTTACTATCTGCTGCAATTCTGTTTTCATAGCTATCTTTAGAGAATTTGATGAGGGATCTCAACTTTTGTTGAAGCTGATAAGGGAGTTTTTTCAATCTTGAGACTTCACCTTATTCTGCATCAGTTTCCTCCTTCTGTTGTAGAGTTTATTTATGGCAGGGGACCACCAGATTTGCTTCCTTTTTTTGGAGGAGTGTCTTGGTTCTATTAGGTATGGCGAGATCCATGCATTTGTGCACGTTTGTATGGTGCATTGGTGTATGATTTGGCAGTCATGCAATTGTTCTCCATTTGCATGGGTGCCGTGAAGTTAGCCACCTCTGTTTTTAGGAGTCCAAAGTTAGCTTTGGAAAAGTTTTTCATGATGGTTACCTTTGCGGGTGTGGGGGGTTAGGAGGGATGTGGATTTCCAAGGTGATTAGTTTGTGGTCGGATCTAACCAGGGAGGAGTTGACTGTTGGTGTAGAGCAACGGTTGCACCTGTTAGCAATGACCAGGTCAAGGATGTTGCTACCTCTAGTGGGGGTAAGAATGAGCTGGTCCAGGACATTGAAATTAATGAGTTCCAGGAAACGTTGGGCAAGCATATTGGTACATGAGTAGTTTTCCCAGTGGATGGAGGGGTAGTTGAAGTTAATCCAGTATGAGAGTGTTAGGTTGGACCTTAATATTCTCCAGGGTGCTTAGGAACATGGAGTGTGAGTCTTGGGACATGGTTGGGGACCTATAGCAGGCTACGACCTGAATCCCTGTCTTACCCAGTGTTAGCTGCACCTGAAGTATCTCTGATGCGTTATGTTGGGCTACCAATCTGGAGGTGTGTGCATCCTTTATGAATATGGAAAAACCACTGCCTTTGGAGCTTCAGTCCAAGTTCTGGGGCCTAAAGGTATGGAATGAGTTATAGCCTGGTAGTGCAGGGGTGCTTTCTGCTGCCTTGAACCAGGTCTCTGTTACAGCACAAATGTTGATGTTCTCCATTTTAAGGAGTGCTTTGAGCAAGTGCATTTTGAGGTCTAGACTTCTAGCATTGAGCCGATGACCCTCAAATTGCATTTGCTTGTAGCTGTTATAGTGGTAATTTGGTCTTTGGAACACTGCCTAAAAAAGGCACTATAGGGGTGGCAAGAGCCTTGGCCAATATTCGGAAGCCCAGGGGTGACACATGCAGGCCATCTCTGGCAAAGCATCGAGGTCTGTCAGTCATGTCATCCCAGGCAGACAAATACTGGATCTGCTTAGAATGACACCAGAAACTTAGGCAATTGTTGAAATCAATAATTTTCTGCTTGTACTGTGGTATCATTCTGGGTGATGGTAGGAGGCTGCTCAGGGCTAGGGTCATACCCACCTGGGCTACATAATCCAAGAGCTCCTCCATGTCTCTTTTCATGTAGTCCAGGGAGGTACATCTCAGGTCATTCACACCCACATGTACAATGACAGAGTCATATTTGTACCTGTTGTTGTGGGACCTGAGTGAATACATTATGTGGTGGATCCTGACACCTGACAAGCAACTGACTAACTTTCTCCTTATTCAACCTAGTGACTGGGACATCAGTGTACCTCACTATCAAGTCACCTATGACTAGAGTGCTGGGCATGCTGTTTTGCCTTAGGGGCTTTGGTTGAGTGGCACACAGTTTAGCAGAGTTATGTGTCTCATGATTAGTGTTGTGTTGTGGTGGTCAAGTGCGTTTCTGCCTTGGAGGTCTCTGCTGTTTGGGTAGATTTTTATTGAGAGCCTCCACAAAGGTGGGTGTGTGGTTTGTGTTTTTATGTGAAGGCAGTGCTGGTGTGTGTTCTGGAGAGCTATGTGTTCCATGTAGTGTGGTGCCAGTGTTGACCTTCTCCTCTTGACCAGCTATTCCAGTCTTGGCTGGAGATTGTGTGGCTTCCATTTTGGATATATAAGTGCATCTCTCACAAGTCTGAGTGTTGGGAGGTAAGAGGAGTGGGTTGTCGGTGTACATGAGGCAGTTGCTACATTGCCCCAGGATGGCTAAGTTCACCAGGTTAACAGGAGAAAGCACAGGGAACTGACCTTTAGACATGCCTGGAGGGGTGGGCATTAATAATAAGTACTGGAGCTGTTTCCTTGTAGAACATTTTGTGCTGGTAGCACTTTTGTGTGCTACAATAATTGCTACAAGAAGTCTGGTAAAGTGCTACACTAATAAGCTAGTAAAAGTGTAGGAGAGGAGAGAACTAGCAGATCTAAGGGAAACATTGAAGAGCAGACTTTTTGGCACTGCTCAGAAGCTTACAAACAGTCCTGGATACTGCAAATCTGTATCTGGACTAGACTAGTTACAGGAAAGGTGGAAAACAGTTTTTTTTCTCGATACATGTGTGTGTGTATATATATATATATATATATATATATATATATATATATATATATATATAGCTCCACTTTATAATCTTGAAATACTGAAATCTCGAATTTCAGCATCTTGAGACCATAAAGTCACATTTTTAAAATTGTAACGCTCCATAACCACAAATCCGGAAATGTCGAATTCACGGTTATGGTGTTCCAGTATTTGTCACAGGATGTAGTGTGTGCAGCATGTACAGTTTAGTGTGTGGATTTGGCTGGTATGTAAGATAAGTGAGTATTTTGTTAGGGTTTTAGGTATTTGTTTGAGTGTATGTGAGTGTGTTTGGAAGTTTTAAGTGTGGGTTAGGGTAGGCAGGGAAAAGTATGAGTGTTTAAATGTTGAAAGTGGTGGTGTTTGTATATTTGTGATGTGTGTGCAAGGATACTGTAGAGTGTCTAGTGGTGAGTTTGCTGTCTTTTTCTGTTTGGTGCCATCTCAGAGTTAGTATATATAAGTAGGGGAGGTGTGGGGGCCGCAGGTTTGCCCCCCTGCTTATATGTAGTGTAGGTTTATTGATTTGTATTTTTGTGTTTGTGTGTGTTTTCTTTGCTTATTTGTTGTAGTGTGGATGGGATGGTGTATGTCTTGTGTGGTGTATGGTGTGTTTATGTTCGCGATTTTGTGTTTTGCAGTTTTGGGCTTTCGGGATTTCAGGCGTTTGACTTTATGGTCTCGAGATACTGAAATTCGAGATTTCAGTATTTCGAGATTATAAAGTGGAACCACATATATATATATATATATATATATATATATATATATATATATGTATATATATATATGTATATATATATATATATATATATATATATATATATATATATCTACGCAGAGAGAGAGAGTCTCACCTCCAGAAGAATTTTTTACATACCATAGAGGAGGTAATGGACTTCTAAGTTGCCAGTGACAGGACCTAGTGGTAGATGACAGCAGTAAAGGGTAGCAAAGCTGCTCAGAAGTCATGATCTTCAAAGTCCTAGTGTCTGTGGGTTCAGTCTACATCTCCAGTCAATGTCAATGTAAAGTTTCCATGTCCTCCTCAATGTTTGTGTGGACTTTCTGTTGGTATGTTGCTTTCCTTCCATGTCTTAAAAATAGGCTGGTTGCTTGGCTACTGCAGAGTGTCCACATATGTTATAGTTACCCTTGTCTTGTGACCAGAGTCATAGGCTTACAAGGGTACATGATGACCAATTCACATACCCAAGTTAACAAATAAACAAAAGTAAAAATAAACAAACAAACAAACAAATAAATAAATAAAAAAGGTGAAGCATGAGATCTGTTGGGCAATGATTAGAAGACAGCTTCTTATTTGATTGAAAAATACATGTAGATTGTTTTAAGCAAGAGACTTAAACGACTGACTTCAACAGAAAATATAGCTAAGAGGTAAGGAAATATTTTGAGGATTTCCACAGGAGGCAGTGTTAAAGATGCCATGTGAAAATTGTTCTGTCTCTACTGAATCTTCTTTGACAACAAAGTATCTTCATAGTGGCAAGGAAGTATGGATGAATGTAATCTGGCCAAAGAGTTTGAAAGCACTGTCCTCCCTTATTAGACCTATAACTGAATATAATGCTCCATTTGGTATGTACCTCTCCAAGTACCTGCACCAACTGGAAAGGCCACAGAAATACCTCACAAAGAGAATCCATGGCCCCTAACACCTATCCTATGCGGACAGGCTTAAATCACTATCACTCTACTTGGTATCATACAGATTACTCAGAGGTGATCTGGGTCTCGCCTACAAGGCAATATCAGACCCTCCCCTAAAGAGATGCTCCATATCTGTAGATCTAACTCCTCGCACTTCACCCGCTCAATAGGCCTAAATCTAATATGCGGCATCAACAAAACCTGCTGGAGAGACAGGTTTGTCTCCCAGAGGGTGCCCTGTTTCTTGAATAGACTTCCCATACATGTCAAACAGAGTACCTCACTGATCCTCTTCAAATGCAACCTTGATGAGTAGATGGAAAATCCAGGGATTCCACCTTTTCCTTCATTGACAAGGGTGACAGGTGCTGTCTGAGGCTTTTTTTGAGGGGATAAACTTTTGGCTAGGCTTTTGAGGGCCCCAGGTCCATTAGCCTAGTAACCTCCTATGATCCTATTATCCTATGACACTACTGCAGTAGTGTAGTTTCATAGTTTCAGGTAAGATATGTAAAGGTCAAAGACCATCATAATGCAAGCGGCAAGGTAAAAGAGTAGACATTCAAACCAAGCCAGGTATCTAAACACTTACTGAATGATTCTAATGAGTTATATTTCCTTACTTGTAATGGCAATCTGTTCTATGATCTCACAATACTTTGGGTGATAAACCTTGATCAAAACATAATGCAAAAAAGATATTACTGTCTATATTAACAGAAACTAGAGAA
>NC_056738.1:40710804-40735804 GCF_019279795.1 Protopterus annectens
AACATACGTACGCAGCCACATTTTGTGTGCATCATTCACAAACACTTAACTTTCCCTACTACACTTTAACTTTAATTTATCCTTTGCTTCCACTGCTGCTCACACAGGATTCAAGTGTGGAACAATTATCTTCTCTTCCACTCCCATGGAATAAAACCCCAGTACATTCAGAATTCAAATGTTCTCTTCCACTGTTGCTAATGTAAAACAACTCTTCTCTTCCACAGAATTCAACTCCAATATGGTAATTGTACAGAGAAATGTGTGTGTGTGTGTGTGTGTGTGTGTGTGTGTGTGTGTGTGTGTGTGTGTATAAAACATCCCTAGTTCATCTGAGAGGTTAGTTATTTAACTAGGTCAGGCTCAAACCCTGCACCTTGGTTGCATGAGAGAAGAGCCTAAATCCTCTACACCAGCTACCAGACTGATTACTTACCAGGGGTGCATATTCAAAGAATGTGAGTTTCATTGTATTTCAAGGAATTTGAGTTTCAGTGCATTTTCAAGGAAATGTGAGTTTCAGGGGAAGAGAAGTTTACTTTTATTCAAGCTAAGTCTGTCTTAAATGTCTTAAATGTTTTGTTTAGCAGATGGTCTTCACTGTTTGCACTGTAGAAACTCAGAGCAGTGTTAGTAGCACAACAGCTGTGGGTTCGACTCCCACACCATGTAGGTGGATTGTTGATGGTGTGCAGTACACTTTAAATGGGTAGAGGTGCCGCACTCCTAAGTGTGTCCTCCTTTGGATGAGTTTTCTAGTAACTATGAAACTGTTGTCATTTTGCCAGCCATTCCCTTTTGTGATGTCGCCAGTTTGCCAATTCTTTTTTTAATGTAACATAGGCAATTTATTCTTCAATTGCAGCAGACACTGAATTTGTGCATAAAACACTGAAATGGAAAGTTGTTTGCCAATGGCAATATTTTCATTAGTTACAGATCTCTTTAATGTGGAATTATTCAGATGACTTTTACTTCTCCAGAGACTGTGCATATTGACTGATATTGGTGGATTGTAATGAAGTTTGAGAGGTCTTTTATGGTTGAAATTTCTAAATTGTGTAGTTTCGTAATTATTGGTTCATGCATTTTGTTTCATTCCTTACTGGGGAAATGTTCAGAACAACAAATTTAAAACACACTCTAATAAGTGGTGCTATGTTGTACAAGGAATATAATTTTATGCTATCAGGAAGATGAATCAAAGAACACATGCATGTATGCATGGTCCTAAAAATGTGTGCAAGGGGCCTATGGCTTGAAAACAGCCCAAAGGTGGACTTAATCTGTAACAGGCCAGATGCATTTTCTTTGACTGTGGGTTTCACTGCCATTTCAATGAATGCCAGTTTCAAGGGCAGAGAAGTTCACTCTTCAAGTCTGTTTTCATTGTGAGACTGTATTGTTTTGTTTAGCAAATGGCTATCAGTGTTTGTGCTATAAAATTTGAAATAAAAGTTTTAAATTAAATCCAAATATTTGTAATTGTTGTGGAAGTAAAGAAGAAAATAGTGTGTACACTGAGAGGTCTGAACAGTGTTTATGGTAACTGGGGGGAAATAGCCAAGTAATAGGGCAATGGAATGGCTGCAGGGAGAGGAAATCCATTACCCTGCCTAGGAGCCCATTTAACCATGATCTGACTCTGATGTAGGAAACCACTAGACAGCAGGAATACTAAAAGTAGCATGCTTTAAATGGGATTCCAACCCTGTACTTTCTCAGAGGATATTAGCCCTTTGCACAGCTACTAGACACCAGAGATGTAATGTGTAAAGTAAAGAAAAACAAAATAAATAAGGTAGGTATATGGGGGGGGGGCAGTATTTGGACAATGCTTCCTTAGAGCATGCAACCTCAGCATTAACCCACTGCACTAACTGATAAGTTAGTGAGATAGTTTTTTAATATACCTTGAGGATCTCGGATATTAAGCAATGTCTGATATATTTTGTGACTTATGAGGAAGAGGGACAAGGATCATTAAGCACCGCTCTCAAACTGATTGTGCTAGACATCAAGATAAACACCAAAAATTAATGGCAGGACAAAATGATGGCGGGATTGTAAGAGTTCCTTGACAAAATAGAAAGTCACTAAGTTAACAGCTTTTTTACTGCCATGCAGTTACTGAAGGATCTGAGGTATGGAACTCGACTGTTTAGCATTAAGGACTGATAGTAATCATCTGTGATTTACCAGTACAAGGAAAAAGGAGACATTGCAGACATTCTGACAAAACGGACAGGTATGAGATATGTGGTGTGGATATGTGTGTGTGTGTGTGTGTGTGTGTGTGTGTGTGTGTGTGTGTGTGTGTGTGTGTGTGTGTGTGTGTGTGTGTGTGCCTGTGTGTGCGTGTGTGCGCTTGTGGGCATGTGCGCGCGCGCGCGCGTGTGTGTGTGTGTGTGTGTGTGTGTGTGTGTGTGTGTGTGTGTGTGTGTGTGTGTGTGTGTGTGTGTGTGTGTGTGTGTGTGTGTGTGAGAGACTGAATGGAGGAGTGCATGTGCTAACACACTGCATCGGCTGCCAATGTTAGCTACTAGAGGAAAGTGCTGATCTGCACTTGCTGTAGTAAATAACGATTCAGAGACATGAAGATCCGCCAGTAATGAGGTCTTTTCTCATTGTGTTAATGTGTCAATGAATTCCTAAATAACACATCACAGAAACATAGCCTTTTAACTGGGTCTATATTAAATCAGCAAAAGCTTAAAAAAGCGAACGCTGATTTATCAACCCCATGTAAGCGAAAGCTGACAATCCCGAACACTTAGAACAGCGATTTGTTTCACAGCCACCTACTTAAATATACCAACTTTGAGATCACACTACAGTGACAAAAACAGCAAAATAATGAAGGCAGCCAAGTGATTTCTTTCCCAGAGAAAGAATTTGCTTATATGCTGTTTCGGTATTTTCCTGTTTCGCACTTTCAAGTTCGATCAAGACGCATTCGACAGAATGCGTCTTCGATTATATAACAGGGAACCTTTTAACCTCAGCCTTTAATGTGGGTTCTAGTACCCCTGCCTTTTTGCTAGTGTGATTTATTTACCCCATAACTCAACAGTAACTTTCATTAAAAGATAACTAGTGCCCAGCTACAAAACCTGCTTACCAGTTATGAATTAACCGTGCTAACATACAGGCAAACCTTACGGTCTCTAGTTTAACCATTATTTGGTAGTCTGATTTTAACAATGCATTTGGTCTCTAGTTTTTTTTTTTTGTTTATAAGGATGCCCAAGTGCTATAAAACAGCAATAATTTCCTTCAGCATCAAGCCTCTAAAAGTATTTTTGCTTTTGTTTTTAAAGCATCAACCCATGTCTATCCCCCACATCCTTAAAAGAATATACAAAGCAACCATTTCTAGAAAGCATTTTTTGACTTCATTTCCATTGTAGCCTTCAAAACCTTCTGTATTTCTGTATCTTCTGTAGTGATTTTTCTTCCTGCATTAGTCATCAAATATGCTAATGCTGTTACTAAATCTGCCAGTTCCTTAAATTCAACTTTTTGTTGAAATATTCTTTATAATGCCAGAAAACAATATATGCCATTTTCCTGTGGCTCTCCATGGCTTGCTCTTCTCTTCATAATGTATATTTTTTCTGTCTGTCTGAACAACTTATCACCTCATAGTACTCTGCCCATTATTTGTTACCCAGTTTTATATGCCCATCTCTACCTCTAATATTAATGTATCTGTGTGTTCAACTTCCATGCCTTATATTAGCTTTCCCAAACTCTAAAATACAAAGTATTTCCATCCTTATACAGTGTTTGAAACTCTGCCTATCTCTATCTCTCCATTCATTCTCATTGCTTTTCTTACTGTTTCCTCATTAATGTTAACAAGCTCACAAACTAATCCCTTATTCTGACTCTGATCCTGTCCAACCATTACTTGTCAGGGTCATCTTTTGCTGCCTTGCAGCTTACTTCTGCAGCCTTTTGTGCACTTTTTCTGAACTGCTCCTTCTTGACTGGGCCTCTGTACATTCCTGGTTTTAGCCTGTACTGCATGGATGGTACAACTTTTTTAACTGTGCCCATTTGTGGATTAGATGTGAGCATTGTGTGCTAGAGGCCTGACATTCCTGGTACCAGTCATCAATTTTTGTGCTACACTCAAGTACTTCCTTGTACTCCTGAGCCTGCTTCTCCTTCTCTTGCTGTTCTATCCAATGGTTTGCACTCCCTCTGCATGCTCATTACTGAAGTTTCCTCACCACACCATTTCCCAGCTTCATTTAAAGAGTTAATGAAGCAGCATGTCTCTACTTCAGGCTTCAGCACTTCTTTAGTGTCCCAGCTAGGATGTAGGTTGTCCCCACATAAAGCTTCTGATCATCTCATCCAATGTTTTTCCTGGAAAGTTCTAAGACACAGAGCTAACCTTGACCGACCTACTCTATCCTAAGTACTACTCAAATATCACTAAACGCAGATAGGATCCATATTAACACTATTAACACCATCAAGCTGACATCAAATATCATTTCAAATACACCACACCTTAATTTAGTAAATTTCTTATCACAGCTCATTTAGCCTACCTTCCATATACCATTTTTCGAGCACCGCACGTCACTAACAAATGAGTTTTAATTCCCAGATTCCAAGCTAACAGCACACTTTGTATAACAATCACCAGATTGTACAATAGTTTACTGATACTAGAAACTTAAATAAAATCAGAACTGAGAATTTTTACACACACACACACACACACACACACACACACACACACACACACACACACACACACACAAAACAGCACTAACAATATAAAGCACTGATGCTTGGACTAATCTACTGCAAAATGTAAATTCAGCATCTCATACAACACTGTAGCAACTCGCAACAAGCAGCTGCATCCTGTTATCTTACAATAGCAAACTGATCAGTTTGAAATATTGTAATGCTTCAAGTTAATTACAACAGTCTGACAATGTTACATGAATTTCAGATATCTTTACTGCGCCTTATTAACATTAGAATATCACATCATGTCTATTGAGAATGTCATGCGTTCATAATATTACATACCACATTCTTGATAATTAGAATGCCTAATATTATTCTCTCAGTTTAGAAACTGTCACTTTATCTTATAAAGTTTGGAATATTATAATGAATATTTTAAGGTTACAATATAACCACCAAACTGTTACTTTAGGCAGCCTATCATACTGCAAACTCAAACTACATACTGTCAAGTCAAAACATGCAATTCCTTCCATTTAGCTGATTGTGTCTTGTCTTGTCTCATTAAAACATCTTACTGCTCGCTGGAAATTTAGAATGTCACTATATCTTATCTAGTTAGATAATTCCACCGCACCTTATTGACTTAAACATATCACACTAACCTGTCACTTAAGAATATCCACTCCATCCATTAAAGACAGAATGTGGAAGGTAAAAGGAAAGCAACAAATCTGAGTGGGAGATTGACCACAGTTGTTTTCCTAATACACCTGAATGCTGTCACATTTTAAAAGACACAGATCAATGACTATTAACAACTTAAGTGCAAAAGAAAAGCAAATATTCATGAAACATTTGTAGAACAGTTATAGCAGCACACAAAGCTGGTATCCATTCAAACAACTTTGGAAGCCTGTAGCAAACCAAAGAAGCATTGGTTATGAGTGTAACTTTCTTTTATTCCATGTACATGTCAAGAAATACATTTTGGGGTCACTGGTCTTTTCTGTCGTCTAAAATCAAAATAGGAGTAGAGCTGATTATATTGTGTTGCTGCACCCACACTGCTGCCCTTTGCAGCCATATACTAACACCCTTATACATATCTGCTTTAAAAATATTATGGCTATTGTTAGTGCTAGCTACACAGGGAGAATATCATTTATACATATTGGGAGTTAGCACCTATGTACCAAAGGCTTAAAAAAACAGATGCTGGAATTATGGAGATAGAGACTCATTGTAGAATAGTACAAAATCCCTTAAAAGAAGAAAATGATTTAAGCTCCTTATTGAAATGTCGGTACTCAAAATTTTGAGTGATGACAAGCCAAAAAAAAAAAAAAAGACTGAAAACACAGGAGAAGAGCAAATCTCGAAAATCACTCTTCTGCTTAAAACTTCTTTTTGCTGGGTAGGCAATCCCCTACACATACCAAACTTATGTATACTAACTCTGAGATCGCCATACCTCAGAGAAAAGGGAATATTCTGAGAAATGGCATCTCGGACTTATTATATGTTCTTTCAGCCATTCAGTCTCTATATTTTGTGACTCACTGTAGTGGGTCCCAACATTTCAAATGGTTACCAAACATTTATGGTAGTAGAACTTCATTATTAGGAAATAGATCAAAGGGTGGGAAAGGAGGACAGAGGTAATGTGCCTGCCTGTGTCATGGCTGGTAAGAATCAATAGTATAGCCTCAGTATCATGACAGCAGGTAAAAGGGGCTGTTCATGTAAGGGCAAATGACCTGGCTGGGAAAGTAATGAGGGAATTACAGGAGAAATCTAATAGTGAGGAAACTGTGACAAACTGCATGTGCATTTCCATTTTCAAACGTTTTGCCTGGTCATGGCATGGATGAGGACCGGGTGTTAATCAGTAGGTATAAAAAGTAACCCAAATAAAGTTTATTAAGAGCCAAGCCACAAGAGAGCAGAACTCTGGTTCCACACTAGACACCAGAATAAGAGCTGAGCCCAGTTTATTGTATGCTGTTATATTGCATTATATAAGAACAGGGCGTTTCTGATATTGCATTTAGTGTCTGTGAAGTAGAAGGTTTACTTTGGCCATGTTGGCTTGGCACTCATATACAGTTGCAGTTAAAGGAAGAGCTAGGTTGAGTCAGGCTTAAAGTTCAAACCCAACTCAAGGTAGTTTTTTACTTCTCTACATGTATCATGCGTATTCAGTGAATAACTGAGCAAATTATGCTGATGGATGCCTCTGTTAGCATGGATTTTAACAGACAGATTTAAACATTGTCATCAACATGTACTTAAACTGGTCAGCGGTGGAGAGAGGCACAGAAAAAATGGGGAGAACCTTGCCTATCCCCTCAGAACATTAGAGCAGTGATAGAAACTTCAGAAGTTTAAACAAGATCAGAAGACCTACAATAAATGAGAAAAGATAGTACATGTACAGATGTGGCATGTAACAGGTAATTAATAACCGAGTCAGGAGTCTGAGTGAAGAAAACTGCCTGATGTTTTGTTTTTTCTTTTACTGCTGGTTTAAATAAGAAGGAGACTTGCAAACATCAGTGTAAAACATGAAAGCTTAAATTCTTTGAAAATGCAAAATGATGCATCTGCACAGCAAAACACTAATAGAAATTGTAAGGGAAGTAGAAGAAACAGCAAAGGAAGAAGGAGAAATGAGGGCAATAAAAGTGACCTAAAAGTAAGCATGCAATGCAGTAAGGAATGTTGGCACGATACTGGGATAAATAAGAAAAAGTAACACCAAAAAATAAAAGAAAGTTATTAGATCCTTATATGAGCAGCATAAAGAGCTTCACATACAGTCATAACAATGGAAACTCATTATTCTAGAGATATAAACAATGTATATGCAGCTTTGAGGATGGCAGATACTGTGCTATGTGGAGAAACCAGAATGCATTCAGTTTGTGCCTTCTGGAACCTAACATGTGTACTTGTACAGAAAAAGGGCTGAAGGGGATGTGATAGAAACCTTAAAGGTGTCAGTAGAAGCCAAGTGGTTACCATTTTTCACAAGTGGAAGGGAGAGTATAGACAGCTTAGGAGAGATATAAAGAATTATTATTTTTCAGAAGGAATGCTACATGGCTTTTTAAGAATCCCATCCCACATACTTCAAAAAAGAGATAAAACAATTTCTACTTGACTCCCAGTCCTGCCACTGTCATGACCCTACTTAATTTACTACCTACCACTGCCATGCCCCTACTTCATTTACTAAAACTTTCTACTCAACCAACTATACCTTCATACATCTCACATACTCCTATACTGTATTTTACTGTCATCCCCTTGTCCTTTTCTCCCTACTCAACATATCAGACTACTATAACCCTCATATTTATTGTTTATACTTGCCTCACCTAACACCGTCTCTATAGTCTTAACAATCCTCCTGTTCTCTTACCTCCTCCTTCATCTCTCTCCTACCTTCCCAAAAAATGTATATGTATATTTCTACCATCATGATATTGCTTAGTATTTTTAGTATTTCTACATTCTGTAAATAATTATGTAATTTTTACCTTCTGTAAATAATTATGTCACTATACTGGAGCTTTTCTGCTCGGGTCTCCACTGAAAATGGGCTTTTTTAGCTCAGCTGGACTAACCAGGTTAACAAATGTCAAACAAATAAATAAATAAAATAAATAAAGATAGTCCGAGTGGCCTACCTAAAGTAGCATATCAAAATACAGTGATGGGATTCAATAATGCATGGTACAAACGTAAGAACAAATGTAAAAAAGATAAAAAGGAAATAAGCTGTATATTTAGCACAATCTCCATGTAGGTAAAGGAATTAGCAGATTGGTCCATATCCACCATCAAAATGTATGTTTTTGCATTATCATAGAACAACTGAAAAGACAATTGTAAGTAAGCTAGTTTTAAAATAGCTGAACCAATCAAAAATATCTCAGTGAATGTGAGATATGAAAAAATAATATAATGGTTTATGATGCCTGTTAAGAACTGATGCTTTAAGGCCTTCCTTTCCACAAAAATGTTATTTCTAGGTAAAATGTTCACAAGTGGCATCAGTGCCTATCTTCTTAACATTGTAATACATCTTGTAATAAAAATGCTGATTCAAAAGTCCTTATACATCAGGGATGTAGTGTTATCCACTTTAACCATCAAATTATTCAGAATAAAATGTGTAAATTAAAATCTAGATCAATAGCTGCAGCTCTGACTTACTAATTAAGGTCAGTTTAAGTTCTAAAAAGCTGAAGCCACGCATACAACACTTTGACATTCCTGATGTTGTGAAGAGTCCTCCTCAGAAATGATTGGTGCCTTACCTTGCAGAACAGATGGTCTGTTTGGATACTCATCAGCTGTGCTTAAAATTCTAATTCTACTTCTGAAACTGTGTGTAAAAAAAGGAAACTAACATTCCTTAAATGTTCATCCTAAAGTGTTTGGCTCATTATATTCCCTTATTCAGGTTTTCAAGAATTTAAAATGAATTGCAGTAATTGAGAGGCTGAATATAAATTGGTGATTTGTAAAAGGAAAGACACCCATTAATTGACTTTTAGTCAGATTTTTGCATAACTTAATCAGTGAACCCACAATAATTAATGAAAAAACTCCATCTTCTTTAAAAGCATGTGCTTTAATTTTCAGTAATTCTCCATCAAATTACAGACATCTGGTTTGTCGCTACAGTGATTTGGCCAGCAACTTTCCTGCATTAGGAATAAGGCATGTCAACTAGCTGTGGAGAAATACACCAGGCAGTGAAAATTTAAGGAAATTGATTCTGTACTATTTTTGTCAGATTCACAAAATGTATGCTTTGCAAAAAATTAAAGTGTAACCTTCAAGCTTTCTTATTTATTACAAATAAACATTTTCACTAAATCACACAATATAGCAAACAACAATGTGCCTTCAAAGTCACAAAGGTAAACATGGAAAGTGATGCAGTCAGATTTAAAACAATAACAGCAACAGCTTTCAAAAGGCATGAAAGATTGTGGACAGAATTCAAATTATCTAAGGAATTTAGCAAGATAAACAAAGATATATTCAGATAAAGTAAGTGTTGTAATCCCTACTACCCTTGCTGAGTCAGAAAGCTAATATCAGGCCTCCCAACTGCTATTGATTCAGCCTTCTACAGTTGACTGCTTTGTCATGACAGGAAGAAACAAAGGTGCTAATGATTATTTAACATAAACAGTATTAGTAAGTACTTAAACATTTAAAATAATGTATATTTGCTAAATAAGAGAGAAAAATACACAGGTAGTGAGTGATATATCTGAAAACATGCAAAACAATTAAATTATAAAACATTCAGAATGATGACAGGAGCGCTACAAGAATTGAAGTGCCAACTTAAATACCAGTCTGAAATCTAAAGATTTGAGCATGTTGTCACTCGGGTTTATATTATATTGCCGACAGGTGAAAATGTTGACTCTGACTTGCTCAACACCAAAATGTCGAACTACAAAATTAGCGAATGGCCAAATCACTGATTTCTTTCCAAAAAGAAATCGGTTGGCCAAACACCAATGGCACACAAAAGCAAATATATTTAAGTGGGGGGCTTTGTCCCCACATCCCCCACACCCTCCCTAACTAAATATTCTAATTCTGAGACCGCACTATAGTCAGGGGAAAGGGCAGGTGTAAGAGAATAGCCAACCAATTTCTTTCCGTTGGAAAGAAATCGGTGATTTGGCCGTTCGCTAATTTTGTAGTTCAACATTTTGGTGTCGAACAAGTCAGAGTCGACATTTTTACCTGTTGACAATATAATATAGACTCTTGTCACTCGTTTAACTGCTGCTCCCACTCGAACTTGAATATGAGCTTAGGCAAGCAGCTGTGGGAAGTGGGTGGGAGGGGGATTTTAGGTTAGAGGGCAGGAGGAAGATTTTAGGATTAGGAAACAGGAAGGAAGTATTAGGGAGAGGTAAAGGAGTTTTAGAGCTAGGCAGTGGGAAGGGAGGTTTACATATTGAGAGTGAGAAGGAAGTTTTAGGTTTAGGGAGTAGGAGATGAGTTTTAAGGTTAGGGAGCAATTGGGAAATTTAGGTTTATTTGTTTTATTTATTAATTTATTTACTTAACATTTGTTTACCAGGAAAGTCCAACTGGGACAGAACCCATTTTCACTGGGGGGCTGGGGAGAAACGCTGCAGATGCATGTCTTTGGAAAGTGGGAGGAAACTGGAGCACCCGGAAGAAACTCATGCGAATGCAGGGAGGACATGCAGACTCTGCACAGATGGTACCCCAGCCGAGAACGAACCAGAGAACCTCTTGGTGTCAGATGACAATGCTACCCTCTGCACTA
This sequence comes from Protopterus annectens, assembly GCF_019279795.1. Classification (NCBI taxonomy): domain Eukaryota; kingdom Metazoa; phylum Chordata; order Ceratodontiformes; family Protopteridae; genus Protopterus; species Protopterus annectens. The sequence continues at coordinate 40,721,861 of NC_056738.1, forward strand.
CTGTGCCACCCATGGAATTGGAGTTTTAGGTTTAAGAAGCAATCAGGGACATTACGATTAGGGAGAGTGAATGTAATTTTAGGGTAAGGAATCAAGGAATCAGGTTAGGAACAGGGTGGAAATTTTAGGGTTAGATTTTAGGTTCTGGTTGGTTTTATAGGGTTGGATGTTGGAAGGGCTACATAGAAACAGGAGATTGGGCTAGTGAGAGTTCAGGCACTTGCTTGTTTGATCAGGTGTTTTGTGAGCTACTAGTATGTGAGCATTTGTTGTAGTGCCAGTGATGACAGCTGACATTGCTTTTTTACTTCTTTTACTGATTAATTTGTTAAATTAATGTGCCCACTAAGAACAAATTCCACCTTTCAGAAATGGCCTCTGAGCAGTAATCAGACTAATAACATATTCAGGGTGACAGTATCCCAGTGGAGACAGAAAGATTCCAATCTTGCACCACATGAAGGTCATATCTCATATTTATAGCTGTCTGACATGTGCTGTGGGATATGCTCAATCATGATTTGTTACACAAATTAAATGGTGAAGAAGTCAGAGTCCAGAAAACTTATTATACTCTAAACATTTATAAGCCATTATGGAAAACTAAACTGGAAAGCATGGAGTCATTTCTCTGATGCTCTTCTTTTAAGAGACTTTGAATACCTGGCATCTGAGTCACTGAAGTATCACCTAGAAACATAAAAGCACAGTCCTTGTAATTTGGATTTAAGTATAATACTATCTGGTCTTAGGTGACAGTTGCAGGTAGCATTCAGTTTACTTTAGGCAGACAGAATTCAGTAGTTGCTGGGAATGCTGTTTTTTCCAAGATGCTGACATCATTGTCTGTTATATGTACCCTGCTCTTCTTCTAGCAATCTGCCTTGCTCCCTATGATAAAACATATCCTCAAAGGTCTAGTTTCATCCCCCAGATCAGTGTTGTCCCAAATCATAAATTTCTCCTATTCTGGGGGACATGGCTTTAATTGTCGCCGGTCTGGGGATCTACTGACATCTGTGTCCCCAAGAGAGGTGCATTATTCATGATTTAATTGTTAATATTCCCTAACAGCTCCACCTGGTGGTTGGTACATCTCATGCAGGGGCATGTAATACTTAACCCATATCATGCATGCTTCCACTCATGCACTGCAAGGGCTACCACTACTGTCTTTACGGCACAAATACCCAATCCATGCTGTTTGTGATGCACCCCACTCATCTTTGGAATACTGACAATACAGTGACTGAACCACTTTTCTTGCATCAGAAACAGGCAAGCAAGTGTTAGCTATTCATTCCCACCCACCACTGTTTGGTTACTCCAGCACCTGGGTTACTACTTGACCCCTTGTTATTTGGGTCACAGTCAGGGCTGTATCCCTCTGCACCACAAAGCTAACAGAGTATTAAACTGTTTGACAGAATTTTAATTCCTCGAACGCTGGTTATATAGGTCACAGTCGGGGTCGTATCCCTTTGCACCACAGAGCTGACAGAGTATTAAACTGTTTGGCAGAATTTGAACATGCCAGCTGTAGTTTTGCAGATATCTAAGGGTGTGCTTAGGGAGTAGCCCAATTTGAAAATATTTTCTGACTTTATATTTAGAAAAATGCTATGAATCTTGAGAGATTTCTATAGAGGCAGGTAATGCAGTCCTGAAGAAGTTAAAAGAAGAGAATGATTAATATAGACAAAGAGACTCATCTATTGTTATGTGATTGCTTGGTGTACATTTCTTAGTAGTTTGTTATCTTCAACTGATGCTTAGGAGATAAACAGTGCAGGCAAATTGTACAGTAAAGTCGATACCACTGTCATTAATTTGCCATCTAAGAAGTCATCACACTGAATTAATCATCTATTACAAAATTGTTTGTTATCTTTATACAATGAAAAAGGCCTTCATCTGGGTCCAAAGTACAATATATAAAAGAAAGTAGATCCATTGTATGAATTAAACACTGTTCCCTGTTTTCACTCACTCTTACTGTCTTCACATATAACAGTCGTAGCATGGATCAGGGATGTTTGCTTGGTCCTATTAAAAGCAGTGATATAACGTCTTGTACATATGAATATTATCTGTAAGAACTACTGTACCCTCTCAAATTGTAAAGAATGCAAACTATGGTAGATAACAATGAGTGCTGTACACATAAATATTTTTATACTCTTCTCTGACCCCATCCTAAAACCACACAGCATCAGAATATTCTCTCCAGCTTCTACACTTGCCTTACCCTGAATCACCCAACTGCTTCTTTCCAAGTGGGTGACCCTTCACTGGATGGGTTCCCTAACTCCTTGGGAAGTTGACCTTAATGGTACTCATTATTAGACTTGGGGAGTGAGGGATTTGATGGGAAGTCATACTCACAGATCCTGGGAGTCATCATACTTGCAGTAGTTAGTACATTATGCTATCTGTGGAGGCAGCTAATGCAGTGATGTCATCATGTCATCATCACTCCCTGTTAAGATATCCTGAAAGGCTCCTCGCCTCCACCAGGAATCACCCAGCCATCAAGTATAGGAGAGCTGGCAGTTGGCCCCTTCATCTCCTTTGCTGGCCCTCTTGGCAGCCTAAGTCTGTTCTCAAACTCAGATTGTCTGTAGTGCAAATGGATGTCCTTCCCTTGCATCATGGGCCTGGCTATTGTACACATAAATATTGCTTGTGCAAAATGATACACATTTAATTACAAATGTGAATATTTATTACTTTTTGTGACTTTTGAAGATTAGACAGGCTTTTCTGTTGTGATTTGGCAATTTACATTTCACAATACTATGAAGTTATATACTGCAATTGCTCTAACAGAGGCTGAAATATTTGACCTTATTCATGTGGTATCCAATACAATATGATTGTGAATGTTTTCTTCATCTTTTACACCATCTGTTTTGTCATTCATTGCATGATCATAATACCATAGGACCATAGGAGATTTCTAGGCTATCAACCAAGAGGTTATTTTAAGCCTAGCAGTTTCATCCCAATATAATGCCATAGAAATGCTAGTCAATACCCAAGATTGCATTTAGTGATGACTGCCCATGTCCAGGAGGGTTGTGGGCTCTATCCTCGGTAAGAATTTACGGTACCCCATCCACTTCTCCAGGTTCCTCTTGAACAGTGTCATAGAATGCTCTTATTCACAAGAGTCATTTTCATCAACTTGTGTCTACCTACTGACCCATTGTCCTCATACCAGTAAACTTACCCAGTTAACAAATATTAAATAAATAGAAAAATAACATCATCCTGTCATTTTCTTCAACCTGTGAAGACTTGCAAAGGTAGATTCTGAATCCCTGTCCACAATACATACTGACCATGTTATTTATAATGTGTCCACAAACAAACCAATAGATATGCCATTCACTGTAAATTTGTTAATTAATGCTCGGTGTGCTGCAGGTAAGAAAAGGAGTGACATAGAATATGACCACATTGTATGCCATTCATTCTAGCAGGATATTCACAGCCTACAGAAAGATGGTATCTGTTAGGGTATAGGATGACTGTGAGGGTACAAAGTTTGGTACCAGACTAAGCCCAACATAAGGACAATGCAGTGGCACTTTATGCATGTGTGTGTATGCGTGTGTGTGTGTGTGTGTGTGTGTGTGTGTGTGTGTGTGTGTGTGTGTGTGTGTGTGTGTGTGTGTGCGTGTGTGCGTTTGTGCATGTGTGCGTGTGTGTGTGTGAGTGTGCGCATGAGAGCATGTGCATATTAAAAGACTCATGGGATGCGCCACAGTGTGAAAATTTGCACCCTATCTTTGCATGGCATGCTGTGCTCATGAGACTACTTACAGTTAATGCTATGTCACATGGTAGTACATCATAATGTGTCAAAACAGTACGTCAGCCACTAGTGGGAGAATCTGTCACTGCAGGTGGGGTGCACAATACAGCAGCACTGAGTACCCTGCAGCAAATAATACTTTTATCTTTATTTATTAATTTATTTATTGCATTTGTGAACTGAGAATGTCCACAGGGAAGCCTCCTTTTCAGCCCGACATAAGTACTCTGGAAAGAAAACCTCTGGAAATGTTAATGAGTAAAGAACTTGACATGAAAATATTAACACTGTAGTACAACAATCAGAAAAAGGCATATCAACTAGATAAAAAAAATATACAATGCTATTAAAATCATAAAGGCATAAATTCCTGCAAGACAAATATTAACAAGACAAGCAACATTAGTACTGTAATTATGTTATCAAGACATTTCTTATCAAACCCAAAATTATTCAAAATCTGCCACATTTGCTCTTACTAACATTATTTTATGCATTAATCATGTTGCCAAAGCAAAATGGGCATTTTGTTTTCTCAAACTACTGCAAATGTTTCTTTAACAGTAACCTTTCCTCACTCTGTAAACCTAGTCTTTACAATATCAGTTAAAGGAAAACTCCACCCTCTCTTACAGTTTAACTCAATCCTTAGGTTTCTTTTCTCCCTGCAACATGGTTGTAGATACCAGAGACCTGCTTGCACTTTTTAAAAATGTTCATTTCCTGGTCTTGGAATCAAAGGAAGGGAAAGCCAATCTACTTTTTTAAAGCTTAACTTCTCACATACTTTGTAGAGGAATTTGTCTCTACCTGCATGACATACCATAGACACAGATCAATCTGTAGTTTACCCTGTCAGGTACTTCTGTCTATCTTGGATGGGCAATTAATCCTGCCAATGTCAAGAACACAGCAGCTGGTATAAAAAGACAGAAAGCTGTGGAACTGTTTTCCACAGTTTTATTGGAGAAAGGAGGAGAACTCAACACTCCCCTTTCATAACAAAACAAAGCAATTAGATCAGTCAGGGTTTAAAGACAGTTGTGACCTCTTCTGACAAATTTACATAAGCAGCAACACAGCATTGAAATGTTAAGATTTAAATGTTGGTTATTTATAATAGTTTGTATGTTAAGATAACTTAAATGTAGTATGAAATATTTCTGTCACATTTAGAGAAAAGTCAGAAAATATTTTTCTTATAAAGTATCGATACAATTACCATTTTCAAGCACCCCCACACAGACACACAGGACAGAACTGCAGAAAGAGAGACAAGTGGCAACCCTATCAACCAGGTGCACAGATACTGTTCATAAAAAGGTCTTTTATGCTTTTTTGTGACATCCTTCCAGAGGGGGATGCACATCTGGTATGCGCAGATCCATAGTAAGAGACTCCCATTGACATTGATCAGTCCTTAGAGTGGTAGAGTGCATGAGCATTTTGTAGTCCACAAAGGAAATGTGACTATCAATGGCAAAAATAATATACAGTTGAATTTACTTTAACATATGTTTACTATGTGCCCTTGCATTAAAAACATCAAGAAAAGGAAATCCGAGGGGAAGTACTTTTTATTTATTTATTTATTTATTTGACATTTGTTTATCGGGATGGTCCAACTGGGCATAGTCATTTTTCAGTGGAGGCCCGGGGACAAAATATCCAGTTAAATCATAAACATAAATAAATGTAACAGTAAAAATATACGAAAAGCATTTACAAGAATATTACAATATAACATCAGTAAGAATAAAATGTTACAGCTCATGACAAAAAGTTTACAAGAAAAACGCAATGTAAGAAGAAGTAAGAGTAAGAATAATACTTGAAGTAAGAATGATAGAGGAACAGATAAGGAAGAAGGAACAGAGAATTGTCTGGAGTGTAGCAGAAAGAAGAAGACCTAGTTAAGGGAAAGGGTTCAGGTTGGATGATTACAACGACAAGACCAGGAACTATATAGGTGTAATTTGTTTTCTTAACTTCGTAAACATTAGAGATAACTCTCAGGGGTAAAGGAAGTTTGTTCCATTGGAAGGCAAGAGAAGAGCTAAAAAGATACTGTCCAACTGATTTTTTTAGATTTGTAGATTTCTAGAAGGTCTTGATCAGAGCTTCTGAGAGATTGGAGGGGTGTAACGAGAGATAGCAGAGATACTAGCGCAAGTGGAAGGTTTATTCAGGATAGAATGAATAACTAGAAGTTGAGAGAATAATAGTTAGAAATTCTAGCCAGCCAAGTGTCCTCAGAGCTAGGCAATGATGAGATTTAAATGTTAATGTGGCAAACCTGGCTACTTTATTGTAGGTAGAGTCCAATGTGGAGAGGCGGGAAGACTGCAGATTGGTTAGGATTTGTGAGCCATAAAAGAGATTAGGAAGGAGGTAGGCATGTGGGAGTGTAATTCTAGAGTCAGGGGTGTGGAACCATTTATTTTTATATAATAAACCAAGCTTTTGGTTTGTTTTCTTAATACAGTGATTACATGTAAATCAAATTTTAGCTGATCATCTATTAACACACCAAGGAGCTTAGCATGGGCTTCAGGGGTAATGAGAATGTTATTTAGTGAGGATGTGGTAAATGAAGATTTCAGGTGGTAAAGTGATTTTGGAAGGAAAAGGAGAAGCTTACCCCCGGATTCATGAAGCTCGGCGCAAGTCCAGCGTAAGGCTTGCACCGGCCGTGCGGCGTAGATGTGGAGTAGACGCGCCATATGCATATTAATGAAGGCGCGCAGCTGCCACAGCCACGTGCATAGGAAACGTACGCGAGTGCAAGGGGCGTATCGAAGTTGCACAGGGAGGCGTGTCAATGTCGGCTTTCGAGGAGCAACCTAAACTGCTGAATATTATATTCCGCCAGCAATAGTAATCGTACCTATCAGTGTCCATGGAGACTGAAACGTATGCAAAGCAGAGTCCCTGCGAACAGAAAATAAAGAGTCAAACACAAATGCACGGTAGGGAATAACGGGTCCCTACCCATAAACAAATGACAGGAAAACCATGTGCCTGTAGTCCGACGTAGTGTTGATAGCTATACCATGTGGAAGTGAAACGTATCAGATGTTAGCGCGCCACCAGTAGGTACGTCCAGTCCAACGGAGAGGGTCACCAGCCGACCCATAATTTGAGGGAGGGAACATAGCTGTGCAGATGTGTCCATAACAAAATTCACGAGGAGAAATGTAGATATAGGTAGTGACCGTATGTCTGAATCATATCCCACAAGCCATGTAATAGTCATATACAAAAGGTATGTCCGTAGTTCACATACCAAATGTGATAGGAAATAGCATACGCATGTAAACGAAACAGAAGGAGCATATAAACGAGCCATAACAACATGGACACATGTAGGCTGAAAGGAACAGTATGATCCGTACCGTCGACCAAGATTACCACCTGTCCCACTTTGTGAACAACAGTCCCTCTGTGGGCAGATGTGTCCTGACACAAACATGTAAAACTGGCAAATGTCCAGAGAATATAGGACATAATTCCTTCGTAGATGTCATGCAATAGTTGCATTAAACATATTTCACTGGACGTATAATACATAAATGTCATAACAAACAGAATAAGATAACCGGAATGCTACAAGAATAAGCTTAGATATAGGCAAGAATTGTAAATTCTATCCGCCGAACTGACCTTGGGTATGTGTCGGCCTGTAAAATATGCTGTGTTCACCGTAACTATCACACTGTGGCCAATTGAAAAGGTGGAAACACAATCGTTGACTGTGGGGAGGCAATGTCCACAACGGTCGGACATGTGTAAGGAATAGCTTGGACATAAGAAAAGGTGCCATCCTACCAATGAGTAGAACAGGCTGGCAAAATCCAGAAGTCAGCTGTATAATCCGAACGTGTATGTGACACAGTCGAATGGGTAGTACCCAGATACACCAACCAAATAATGAAATTGAAGTAATGGCGTGTACCTAGGTGCGTGAGGTATAGCATATGGAAAGCAAACATGGCAGGGTAGTCCACACAACCATAAAGGTACCCGACACATGTAGGGTAGTCAATGTGTAACTCTGGCCGTGTCATGGGCCAACAACCAAAGTAGTGCTCTATGGGGTGTGAGTAATTCGCGTGTGAGGGGTGTGTGTTTAATGGTAAATTCCTCAAAGGCGATATTTGTGTCGTATGCAGAAAAGGTGAAGCGAAGGTGTATGAGGGGGCAGCGGGTGAAGTGGAAAGAAACACAACCTCATGCAGAAACAGCTGCAAGACAAGCAGACAGGCCATAGTGTAGAACACAATCTCACAAACATATGAATATGGAAATATGCGAGACAAATGTATAGATACGGCACCGTCACATACCCACAGATGGGTCCTGATGGAACTGGCCATAACAAACGCAACACACCTGGATGCATAATAGCCTACCCAGCATATCCTCCACAACACACAACCTACCACCATACCAGAACGTCCACCAAATCCAGCCGTACTTGGTCCACTGGTTTGTTGCAGAAACAGCTACACACAGTGACCCCTATGCATATGTGGTAGGTATTGTCACCCTAGGCAGTGTCAGGATTGCAAACCATGTATCCCCTGCAGGTAAAACCCCCTGCACGTTTTCGTGCAGCCACAAAAATCTTCGTTATCTAACTTGTTTTGGTTTTGACCAATTTTTGGGATATCCCTCACGGGATGACCAACTTGTGTAAATAGTAGAATGGGTATGACGACATGATGTCCAATCCAGTAGATATCTGGACACAAGTCAGAACATGCAGTGGAGGTCCATGACACTGTCCAGCCCTAAGTGGGCATGCATAACCTACCACCCAGGATAAAATACCTTCCCGTGACGCACATGTCCAGACACGAATAGGAGGGAGAATATAATGCACACATTTGCAAAGTGGAAAACGGCATAAGGGCGAGGAAGACACTATGTAAACAGGTCAACCCTGATCAAGTGTGAGGGACACTGACTGTGTGCAGTGGTGACTGACCATACCTGTCAACCTGTGTGAGCAAGATATCTGGACAGAGCCGTGAATATAAGTGAGACAAAGGTCTAAAATCAGGGACAGTCTGTAAACATATCTCTTAGAAACATAGAATTTGATAGAATAACAGTTTGCACATTGGCATTAATGTCTGGAGTATGAAGTCTGAAACCCAACTGTCTGTCAGCACGTTCCGACTGCAGTCTTTAATGCTGAGCTACTGCTGTGCCAGAACACAACAGCGTATTACAGAGGTCTGTGCCATACCACTCAACTGTCTGGATATTCGCAGAATGACTAGGGTCACCACCTGTCCCACTTTGCGAGTAACAATCCTTCTGTAGGCAGTTGTGTCCTGTGAAAAAAATCAACACATAGCAAATGTCCTGAGAGTTTATTTCCTAATTTACTTTAATAGTCGCATAAAACGGTTATTTTATATATGAATCCTCAATATGTTATGTGAAGTAGCATAAGCAATTCAAATGTTACTAGAATAAGCTATTATATGTACAAAAAGGTTAAAGTTCAGTACTATGCATGGCTGTAGGTATGTTTTGTCCTGGAAAATCTGACATCTCTACAGAACATGTCCCACTTTGGGCAGTCGAAAAGGTGGCAACCCTAAGAATGACCACAGGTTCACCCCATAGTGTTGGTGTGTGCCTCCGACAATCTGCACCAGTGTGGTAAATAGCTGAGGATTGACGTCACTAAATAATGAGAAATATCCTGAGTATAAGACTCCACAACCTGCACAAAAGTCATGCTAATGCAAAACCTAGCATTCTATCAACGTTCTAAGCTTGTAAGAGCAATCGTTAAAATGTGTCCCTAATTGTCCCCCCATCGTGTAGGTTTTGCACAGGTTCAGTGCTCTAAGAGGTTGAGAGGTATTTTCTGTACATATTTACAGGAACAGCCCTTCACACTTGTGTAATGTACAACTGCATACCTGTAGTAACTTCATGTCCAAAAATAATAATCCCCATATGACTATATACAGGTAATAGTCAAATGTGAATGGGAACACCCCTCATCGTGGAGTATGGACTATAACAACCCCACCCATAATATGTAATGCCAACAGAATAAGCTGCTGACAGGTGCCCAAACACCTGTGTCTATAAACACAGGTAAAACTTCAAAATAGGGAGATAATCCCTGTCCATATGCTTCGTCTGACATTTGACCTCGGCCAGGGAAGTTCTGTTCACCAGGTGGACAAGCCTAAACCCAGATCATTACATGAACACCCTGACAGTCAAAGACCTGTATGTGGCTGGACTATATGCCTTGGTGTTCTGCATATCCTCGGAGTGATTAACAATGCAGCCGGAGTCCACAGCAGTAGGCAATAGGGAATGTGTAATATGTAGTACCACCTTTTTCCCAGTAGGAGAATGGATGTCTGTGTCGTAGGTGAAGTGGTGAGGCGTATGTTGATGTAGCTAAGTACTATGGGTATGCATATCAATGAGGGAGAACACCAATAGAATAGTGGTTCTGGTATCCGGCCAATGTGAATGAAGTCCCGGTTGACCTATGACCACTGCACATATAACCTGAAAGTGTAATGAAAGCGTTCGTGTAGTACACACATTTAAATATGTAAAGGTGAACGTGTGTTTCGCAGTAGTCCATAAACTGGAATACAGATATGTAACGGTCAGAATTATGAAAGTTCACGGAAGCGCAATTATCTATGAAACACATGTAACTCACAATAAGGATATGCAAGTGCACCTGTGTGTAATCCGCTCACAGAATAGAAAATGAATGGTGTTTTCCCCACGTTCTATGTACATGGCTCATACCTGTTAAACCCGTAAAGTACGAAACTGGACAAAACCATGACAACAACTGGTACAAATAGGGACAATCCCCAGATATTGCCCTAACAAACATAGAAAGTGGATAGAATGACAGGTGTGTCACTAGCATGGATTCTCTGAAGGGTATGAAGTCGTAACCTGAAATGTTTGTCATTATTTACCAACGTCAGTCTTTAATGATATGCCACTAACTTGCCAGATAGACACAAGGTTATGAAAAACGGACCAAAGATAAGAGGCAAACAGCTGTACATGCAGCGGAAATCTGTACAGTTGAAAGGTATGATATGGAGATATATATACACATATATCCACAGACATAATCCAAAGCAAATTACGAGATGAGGAATGTACAGACATATGTATATATGTACATATATAAATCTATACACACGATACATGAATAGATATATACACAACAAACATATGTCCCTGTACATATAACACATGTATATAAATAGGTCACGGTATAGCTAATATGGATAGACAGACAGACATGCATGAAAGGAGAATACACCGATGGTTTCCAAACCATTGCCCGGAAAGCACCAGTGTGACAGGGCCTGCAAGTTCTACACGTTAAACATGAATATAGGTGTCCTTTACAGGACCCCAAAAATTGATCCTGTACGAAGTGCCAACCGTCATTGATGCAAAAGAAGTCACACCTGCGACTACGATATAGGTGTACATGCAACAGTAGCAGGTGCAAAGGTAATAACACATGGGCCGATTGAAAGTATGACGTACGAGCTGATATCCACAGAGTGGGGAGTGCTCAGAAGTGTCCTCACACTTTATTATCGCTCACATTAAACATGTTTAATGGGTACTGTGGAGGTGTGTCAGGTATGGGAATCATGGGTATGCAGAATTGGGCCAAGGTGTTGGTTGGCACAGATCTATTAGGTACGCCCCATGGGAGTGATCAATATACTTATGTGGGTATAGCACACACCTACATTCTCCAAAAAGGTGCAACCCATCTACTGGAAATTGTGTAAACCATTGGGGGAAGACGTAGGGACCTATATCAGTGTCATGTAGGCAATTATCATGGATGGACACGCGTACGACCAAGATGGTAACCATACCTGCCAGAATGTCAGAATAAGACAGCTGGACTAAGGCATAGTACACGACAGACAAATAGGGACTATATTAAATATACCTCAGACAAAGTCAGACCATTGATAGAATAATTGCGTAGTCAGGAATATGAATGTTATGACAGTTAGTAATCATGAAATAGAAATGTCAGTCATGATTACCTAACCGCACAGTCCGTCATGGCTTGCCAGCAATCTACCAGAAAGGCACATTATCATGACAAATGTAACAGAATCATAGGTCAAACCCCAGGGCGTATACCCATAATGTGTACAGGTGAGAGGTATGAAGGTAACCCGTCCTAATGAAATGTACAGAACTAGTGATACCAGGTGGACAGGTGAGAAGAAAGACATTAGGACATATGACAAAACATGTACAAGTCATAAGCATGTTTGTCCACAAATGTGAATTACAATGTATGGCCTGTGAAAGTCAATGTGAAAGGTTAATAGACTCAAAAGACATGTGTCCCTCAGGGTGTCATGCAGTGTCACCGATACAGTGTCCAGTCCCCCATACTCATACGTGAGCTCTGCCACTGACGGAAAGCACAAATACCGGCGTACACATAAGGTACATGATGGAATAATTAGTGTGGATAAGCACCTGTTGGCCTGTGTGAGGAATATAACCCAGTGGGTGGGTGTGTCCTGCAATAGGAATGTAATGGTAACTGGCCTGTGATGGCGCCATGTATTGTGTGTATTGGCGTAAGGAAATTGATGTCCAGTATCAGAAACATACCTCGCAACTGTACGAATGTGCATATGTATGCCTCATATGTGTGGTGTGTTCCTCTCACAATCTGTACCTGTCTGCCAAATACCTGAGAACTGACATAATTAAATAATGATAAACATATGTGTTTAAGACCCCAAATCCCTCAGAAAGGTCATACTAATGCAAAACCTATAATACTGTCAACTATCTACGTTTGTAAGAGCAATATGTAGAATCTGCCCCTATCTGTCCCCCCATCATGTTAGGCTTTGTACAGATGTTTTGCACTAGGAGGTTGATAGGTATGATCTGAAACAGATACATGTCTGAGGAAACAGCATTATCGACTGCAAGATAACTCAGAAGGTATGAAAAGCGCTGCAGTAGGAAGTTCATCCGCAGGTATGTGCTGACATGTCAAATGACACAGCAGTCTACAGGAAGTACCTATAGGGTATCACCTTTACCAATGATGACAGTGGGAGATACCCACAGCCATGCATACACCACAAATAGACATAGCACACAGCAAAGCCTAGGCCATGATACATGAAGCCTCCGGTGTGTACGGATTGAGTGAGAGTACAGCAAGGAAAGATGACTGCCAGGCTATTCAGCAAACACCCGCAGGGGCGTGCAAGACCGCCCGTAACACGAACATTGCACGGACAATGTTGGGATTTGCAACATACCCCATTTGTATGTGTAAGCTATGCAAATGATGTAATGATAGGGTTGCCACCTTTCCAAATGCCCAAAGTGGGACATTTATGCTACAAACATCAGATTTTGCAGGGCAAAACATACCCACGGCCAGTACAAAGGACAGAACTTCATTTTTTTGCCTGAATAAAAGTCTATTCTTGTAGCATTTTAGTTCCTTATTCTGTATCTTATAACATTTAGGTGTTTCAGATACAGAATAACTGTTTTATGCAACTATGACATAAAATATAGAAAATAATTTTGTCCTAAAATCTCAGGACATTTGCCATTTTTTCACATTTTTTGCAGGACACAACTGCCCAAAGAGGGACTGTCCCTAGCAAAGTGGGACAGGTGGTAACCCTACGTAATTACGTGATACATGAAACAGTAAGCTGTCCGTGCAAGAGCAGAGTTATGTGCAGAAATGTACCCGGATGTTACGCGACTAACATTTTGCACGTTGCTAAAAGGAGCAATGACAGCTGCAAATACAGTATGAATACAGTCGAAGAAGCATGCCAATGTCCAAGTCCAAGGCCAGTGGCGGCTTTGTCCATTGGATATCAATGAACCAGTAGTTGTCCTCCCCCAATCCCTGGTGTGGAAGCATAGCGCAGTGCCACGAGAACGTGCTGCGCTTCAAAACAAGACATATGGATAATATACATACAAAATGTAGGTTTAGTTAGATGTTAGTACGCCATGCAGATGAATGGCAAGCTGGTGACAACATGGCTACTGCGTACTGGTACTTATGTGTG
>NC_056738.1:40740804-40838304 GCF_019279795.1 Protopterus annectens
GTCACACACCCCTGTACACTGTTGTAGAGATCTGTACATACTGCAGTGTGGAAAGCATGACGTAGGCAGGTGTGGTGTGTGTATCACACACATCAGCTATCCAAATGTGTATGACATTTGTGGTCTCCACAGTGTGTGTGTATGTAGGTATGTATGGCTGTCTGGTGCATGGCATGAGGGTGTATGCTACCATACAGAACACACAGGATCCCTAACCCCTCATGGTGATGCAGTCCACTACCCTGTTGATGCCATCAGTCTCAGCCACACTGGCTACCTGTACATGTTCTTTCTCTGTGTCACATTGTGTGGGTGCACAGTACTGTGAGGGTGATGACCACATACGCAAGGGTCCTCACCTCAAAACTATGGGGGTGTGTGTTATTATAGTGTTGTTGACCCCATTAGTGTGAGCATGTTCCTGTAATGTGACAGGGCATTACTGCTACACAGTGAGGCCTCATGCTATCAAGTGGCCTCTAACATTATCATTGGCCAGACCGCTGTGTACAACCCCTGCACCATGTCAACATACCTGTGATGTGACCTGGTATGGATGTCACATCTCTAGCCACTGTAGCCTATTAAACTGCCCACATGCTTCTGGATCAGTATATGTGTGGACATCTGTGGTATGTTAGACTTTCAGACAGTCAGGCTGAGGCTACGTTTAGCATGCTGATATTGCCATATGTGCCTATGAGTACTCCACAGTTACACATGGGAGACTGCAAACAGTGCTACCTGTAGGCACATGCAAGTAGACCATAAGGAGGGAACCAGGGCATCATTACCAACATACTGTTACTGTTGTTACCATGACACATACTGTGAACATATAACAATGCATGCTAAACCTGTACTGCATGGTATGTCTGGTGTGTGTCAACAGTACACAACTAATGTAATATACATGTCTCTCACTATTCTCACACAACTATGGTAATATACACTTCTCTCACTATTCTTGAACAACTAATGTAAATTACACTTCTCACTATTCTGTTCACCTTGTGCATCAGACCATTTGAGCATGTCCCTGCACCGATGGTGTGGATGACAGGGATGCGGCACAGGCTTCATCATATGCACAGGGTGATAATGTTTGCCAGGGGCATAGGCTGCACCAATGGATGACATCATGTGTGTGGGTAAAGGCCAGTGATATGATTGGACATGTCTGTTCAGTATGCATGTGGTTGTTGTTGTGCCCTACATATGTCTTTGCTGTGTGCGTGTATGTGTGCACACAGTTCTGCCTTTTGTGAGGCCTACACGGGGTATTATTGACAGCTCCAGATTGTACAGACCAGGTTGTACAGCTCACTGTGTCCGGCCATGGCCACGTGACCTGTGCCTGCCAGGGGTTGCACGGGCACTACATAGTGGAGGTACAGATTGGCTACTGTCTGACGACACATGTCCACTGGAACCATGTCCCCACTGGGAACATCCAGGGCCACGTCCATGTGGCCTGCTGTGTCCTGGTGTGGACAGCACAGCACCAGCTGCACTGCTACTGCTACCAGCACTATGGGAGTGGGCATGTGAGGTGGCACGCTCACACTGACCTGCACTAGGTGGTGTGGCTGGCCTACGTCCACGTGGCCTACGCCTCACTCCTACCAGATGTTCCAGCACAGACAGCTCATGCTCGTGGATTGCCATGCCACGGTCAAGGATTCCGACCATGTCACCCAATCGCCTGTCAAGAACATCAGCTATCTGCTGTTGAGCATTTGCCAATGCCTGGATGTTGTTATTTAGGGTACGAATAGCAGCCCTCTGCAGCCTCTGCCCTTTCCTGGTGTGCCGTTCAGCACGGGCCTGTGCCGCCATTACAGTCTGGAACATGCGTCTGGTGATACCAGCTGCTGCGCTCTGTCCTGCAGGTGCATGTCTGCCAGAGGTCCTCCTATGGCCACATGCCTGTGTGGCACATCTGCAGTCATTACACTGACACCATGGTGTGTAGACACACCTTCTGTAGCCACCACACATTCCTGTTCCACGCTAACAGATGCTGACTGTCCTTCCTCTATAGCCATTGGTGATGCGGTATGTGTTGGCAGCAGAACCGTGTGTGGGGAAGAGGGGGACATAGCTGGGATGGCAACTGTTGGCACAGATTCAGCCCCTGACAACCCTGCCTGTACCTCATGCATATGTTCATCACTGCTAGTATCTGTGAGGACACTAACATCAGATGGACCGCAGGAGGGTAATGCACCTACATCACCTGTGAATGCAAAGAAAGACTCTAAATTACAATAGACACAGACACACAGACACACAGCCACACACACACACACACACACACACACACACACACACACACACACACACACACACACACACACACACACACACACAGACACACACACACACACACACACACACACACACACACACACACAGACACAGACACACACATACACAGACACACACACACACAGACACACACACACAGGCACAGACACACACACACACAGGCACAGACACACACACACACACAGACACACCATGCATGTGATTTGGCAGATGGCATGCAGCATGCCTGTGGTACAGCAGAGGGCATGCAGCTCGGGCATTAATAGTGTTAGTAAGCATACCTCCCTGGGGTACACACTACAGCAAGCAGGTGTCATATCAGTAGCCATGCAGTTCACACAATCATGGTAGTATGCATGCATCCCTGTGATACACCATGTGGACCAGAACAGGATCACAGTACACATGGCTGATGTGACCTTGACATGTACTCTGCTGACGTGTGCATTAACATGCATACATGTCTGACACAATGATGTCCTGACACATGTACAGCATCGTAATGGGCATCACATTGTGGTGTTGTCTGTATGCCCTACAGATAGAATGCATGTTTAGCAAATGTGCATGAGCATGGAAGGGTAGTGTGAGCCATCTACATTGCTATACAGTGTGAAGTACAGACACTGTGCCATTACATGGCATCTTGAGGCATCTATATTGCTGTACAATGCATAATATGTACACATTGCATAGCCATAACTGCATGCATACCCATGACATAACTGTGGATTGTGACCCCCGATGCTGAGGTGTATACACACCAAACCATGCTGTGTCAAGTGACAGGTCACTGGAGGCCTACAGTTGACACCCCTGCACAACAACTACAGGGTCTTAGCTGCCTGGCAACCATGTCCACACATAGCGGACATGTCAATTCACCATTTCCCACAGGACATTGATGTACCACACACACACGAGGTGCACAGCTAACGGTGATGTCCTACAGCAGCAAGGGGAATGTACAGTATCTGTGGCCTGATGTGGTGTCAATGTCTGTGGAAGCTGTACAGGTGACTACTGTCATGCTATGACACAGTTGTGATGTGCAACTGATCTTATATGGTAGACTTCAGTGACACCTCCACTAGCTGTGCACAGACTGTTAGGATGTCCAGTGTACCTGGACTCCGCACGTTTGTGTCTGTACCTGTCACATTACACACCTGCCATAGGTTAGGGTTGCCAGCTGTCTCACTCTGTGAGGGACAGTCCCTCTTTGGGCAGTTGTGTCTTGCAAAATATTTGTAAACATGGCAAATGTCCTGTGATTTTAGAACATACTTATTTCCTATAGTTTATGTAATAATCGCATAAAACAGTTATTCTGTATCTGAACCAACAAACAGAATAAGTAAGTAAACATTACAAGAATGAGCTTTTATCTAGGCAAAACAGTGCAGTTCTGCTTTCCGTACTGGCCGGGTGTATGTGTCGGCCTGCAGACATCTGACGTATGTCCCACATTAGTAATTTGAAGAGGTGGCAACCCTACCATAGGTACATCTTGCCTAGCAATAGAGTTAGGTGATTCTATACATGATTGCTTGTTCTACACCTGGCAGTGGTCGTTTTACCCTTCAGAGCAGGTGCTATTAGTACAGGGGTAAATAATGCTGGTTTCACCTGTTCTGGACATCATTCACCATGATCTGCGTGATATTCGGAGTAGCTTATCCCTGTTTTGCGCATATCAATATAGTCATATTTAACGCGCCACCAGCAGTGGGCAATGCATATTCCCGGTAACGTGTGCTAAACATATGATCTGATGACCTGCATCCGACATGCATTACTCATGCCTTCGGGATTATGTTACATCCCTTGCAGGACGTGGGACCGGGAACATGCACGGCGGTCACTGCATTTAACATATGACCATCTGGGATTTGTACACGTGTTATGTCGTTTTGTACATGGAGTACACTACAGCTGTTACTCCATACTGCAGTCACATGGGTAACTCAGTTAGTTTACATATTGATGAGCCCAGTTAATGGTATGTCCATGTGATGTTTACTGTATGTGCTCCGGCATTGGGTATGTATATCACAGTGAGCCACACACGATACTGTGCTACACCTTCAAATGACCGTGGGTGGAGCATGCTGGGGTGACGAATACCTGTCATGGGTACACCCCATGCCTTGACGCAACATCCATGATTATATTATGTGGAGCCCCTCATTAACGCAGCAGGGACTTCGTGCTGAGTGTCTGCAGAACAGTGCTTAAACACACATGCTCCCACGATTGCCTCTGCTCCTCTATGCGACAGTTGGTTACTCGATGTTGTGGCGACAGCGGACACTGTTTGTGTGAGGTGTATGGCCTCTGACTATCGGTCATGTATGTACCGATGTACCTGGGAACCTATACACACAGCACCAACATATGCTGATAGGCGCATGTACTGTTCAGGTGTTGACATTCCGTGTTCCAATAGCTGATATGTAGACATTTGTTTGTGAATACAACATTGCAGAATTTTGGAAAGGGGAGAGAATAGCTATGGGCCAATAATTTGAGAGCTCAATAGAATTTCCTCCTTTGTGGACAGGTATTTTGTGGGATTTTTTCTAATTAGCAGGGACTGTATATTCTGTAATGGAGTGATTTATAAAGCTGGAGACTAGATATGCTATAGTATTAGCTGCAATCCTATGGAAGTGTGGAGGACGTTTATCAGCAGAAGGTGAGCATGGTTTAAGCTTAAGAAGAAGGTTTTTGATATAGTTAGTAGGAATAGTTTTTAAAGAGAAGGAAGAGGTGTGTGGTTGAGAGGTGGTAGTAGGTGAGAGAGTAGGAGGATTAGAAGTGTGTATGAGTTTACTAATGGTATCAGTAAAGTATGAGTTGAAGAGATAGGCAGTTTTTAATGGTGTGTTGTTAGGACATACTCTAGCAGTAGAAGGCTTGCTTGAGTGAAGAATATAGTTTATGGTGTTCCAGAATTTTTTAAGGTTTCTAGCTAAGGAAGTTTGGTGAGTTAGAAAAAAGTTAATCTTATCATTAATAACATTCTTTTTGGTTAAGTTCCGAAGTTCTCTATATGTTTTGAATGCACACACACACAAACACACACACACAGTCAGACATGCTTTTAAACAAATTACTCCATCCCACATATTATATTCACCATTCTAAATACAGTGTGTGTGTGTGTGTGTGTGTAGACACACATATACAGTTACACAAAATTTCCAATTTGATTTGTTTTTTTAAAGGACATGAAGTACACATACAGGCAGGCACACACACACACACACACACACACACACACACACACACACACACACACACACACACACACACACATACACATATGTTTTGGTACACATGTACTTGATATATATCTACACATACACATATACACAAGCACATACACACATAATATATATATAATTTTTTTTTTCAGTTTATAATCTCGAGACTATAAAGCCAAAAAAACAAAATACCGAAACCCGAAAACTGTGAAATTCAAAACAGCGAACATAAACACACCATACACCACACAACACATACACCGGCCTCCCCACATTGCAACAAACAAAACACACACAAACACAACATACCCTACATAAGCTGCACCCCCCACACCCCCACTACTTATATATACTAACTCTGAGGTTGCACCAAACAGAAAAAGACAGTAAACTCACCACTACATACTCTACAGTCCACTCGCACACACGCATCACAAATATACAAACACCACCACTTTCAACACTTACACACTCATACTCTTGCCTACCCACTCTAACCCACACCTAAAACTACCGAACACACTCACATACACTCAAATCCCTACCCAAAACCCATAAAAAATATTCACTTACCTTAATCTCCAACCATATCCACATACCAAATGTAAATCAGGCACACAGTACATCCCACAATCTGTAGCGCACCACCAAAACTGCAAATTCGACATTTCCAGATTCGCAGTTATGGGGTTTCGCTATTTCGGAAGTTTGGCTTTATAGTCTCAAAGTACTGAAATTCGATATTTCAGTATTTCAAGATTATGAAGTGAATCCATATATATATATATATATATATATATATATATATATATATATATATATGGTTCCCTATGAAACCATCGAATTTACACTACATCGAAAATGAGAAGATCGGGACTTCGAAATTTAAATTGCAAACCATCGAAAACAGAAATCGTCGACTTCCAAAGCATCGAAAATGAAGGTAGGTGAAGTGTGTGTTAGTGTCGGAGCTTGGGCTAGGGGTGGGTAAGTGAGTTAGGGTTAGGGTGCAGGTAGGTGAAGTGTGCGATAGTGTCGGATCTTGGGCTAGGGGTGGGTAAGTGAGTTAGGGTTAGGGTGCAGGTAGGTGAAGTGTGCGATAGTGTCGGATCTTGGGCTAGGGGTGGGTAAGTGAGTTAGGGTTAGGGTGCAGGTAGGTGAAGTGTGTGTTAGTGTCGGAGCTTGGGCTAGGGGTGGGTAAGTGAGTTAGGGTTAGGGTGCAGGTAGGTGAAGTGTGCGATAGTGTCGGACCTTAGGGTTAGGGTTTGGGTCAGGGCTAGTGTGTATGCTATGTAGTGTAGTATAACTGTATTTATAACTTCTCTCCTGTATGTTCTGCACTTTCCATGAAGTCGATGTTTTACATGTCGACGATTTCTGTTTTCGCTGTTATGTACTTTCGATGGTCTAGTCTCGATGTAGTCATTCTCGATGTAGTGTAAATTCGATGGTTTCATAGGGAACCATATATATATATATATATATATATATATATATATATATATATATATTTGTGTGTGTATGTGTGTGCAATATGGGTGCATGCAATTCATTATTTATAATAAAATTAGCATAGTAAAGTCAAGCATTGTTAATGTATACATTTTAGTAAATCTTGCTTAATGTTTTACTCATTCACTGTCACACATTGGGTATGTGTTGCACATGCAAGCTTTGTCAATGACTTTATGTCACTATTTTTTTCTTTGTATTGCTAAGTGCATTTATTACTTGTTATTTTCTTTACCAATGTAGCTTGAGTTGTGGCTGAAAAGGGTCTTGGAACCAGTTCACTTTCCTGGTTACCAAATTATAAATAAATACAAAATAGAAAACAGGGGGGTGAACATGACAAAAAAAATTTAAGGAACTAGTATAGCACATTTTAATTCTGCATCATTCGTGAGAGAGAGAGAGAGAGAGAGAGAGAGAAAAGTTTGGATTCCTACTGCTTGTCACTTGAACATGATACAGCAAGGATCATTTACTGCAGTGAGAGTAGCCTGCGGCTGTTACCAAAACGCAGGTAAGTCCATTCTTTGGATCAGTGGGATACTATAGAAAATTAATTCCCAATTATAGTACAATAGCTGCTCTCCTCACAGACCTAACAAGACAAACCAGACCAGACAAGGTAGAGTGGACCCTAACATGTAAGCAGGCATTCCAAAAGCTCAAAGGGGCTTTGGGAGGACCCCCTGTGTTAGCCAGTCCAGATTACAGCAAAGATTTTGTTGTGCAGATGGATGCTTCAAACCATGGGGTGGGGGCTGTACTCAGCCAGGTTTCCTCAGAGGGAAAAGAGCACCCAGTTGTATATCTCAGTTGTAGACTCCAACCCAGGAGGAATGTTGTGCAGCTGTAGAAAAAGAATGTCTAGCCATACTATAGGCACTGAAGAAACTTCAGCCCTATCTGTTTGGAAGGAAGTTCACTGTGGTTACAGACCACAGTCCCTTAACATGGCTACATTGAGCCAGCCAGCAAAATGCCAAGTTATTAAGGTGGAGCCTAGGGTTTCACGCATATGAAATGACAGTGCAACACCATAGCGGGGTCAGCAATGCCAATACAGTTGGGATCTCAAGACAGGGTATGGATTAATATATTCCCAGGCTGGCTCATTTCTCTCAAGTAATGTTTCTCCAGGGTCACTTGAGAAACTAGCTTGAGTCTTCAAAGGGGGAGAGATGTGATGATGTGAGTTAGTGTCAGCCATGCCAGAGAGAATAGGGCAGTGCATGTGCAACATATGCCAGGATAGCTAGCTGGAGTCTTGGAAAGAATTTCATGTCATTTGTATATCAAACTGATTTGTGCAGGTGCTTGTGTTATGAATGTATTTGTAAAGCTGCTTGTGTTAAAAATGTATCAATAGTGGGTCCTACTGGACAGAAAAGAAATATACATGATGTCGGGCTGTATTGTGGTAACTGCTGAAATGTACATATGTTAACAGAGGATGCTGGAAGGGAAGGGGTTAAGCTTAGCCCAGCTTACCTTAGCAAAAATAGTTTGAAATTAAATTACTTGGTATAAACCATAAAGGCTGTATCTCACAGGTCTGAATGCAGCCAGAGATGCAACATCTGTGAAAACAAGAGATTAGTTAAGTATTGTTTTTCTGTATCTGTAAGAATCTTTCTGTGTTATTTTTAATACTTCCTGTAATTGAAATGCTGGTGTTTAGTAAATAGATATTCAGTCTTTTTATGTTCCTTCATTATTTATTATTAAATATAGTTAAACTTTTTGTGACTGGTCTTTTTAGGAACTATTTAACCTTTGAGAGTACTTATATTTATTTGGTGACACTGTGGTCATTCCTGAAAGTCTTGCTGCATTGGTCAAACACTACAATTTTTATTAGTATTAATTTCACTCAGTATAATTGGATACTCTGTTAACAGCCTTAGAGTAACTGGCTGGTAGCAGTGGAACTACCTATAGTCTGGGTGGAGGTAGCAGAGCTAGTAAGTCTGTGCCAGCCTTTCCCAGGTGTGTGTGTGTGTGTGTGTGTGTGTGTGTGTGTGTGTGTGTGTGTGTGTGTGTGTGTGTGTGTGTGTGTGTGTGTCTGTGTGAAAATCAAATCTCAAAGAGAGTGTGTGTATGTCAGCTACTTGGAACAGGGACAGAGAGTACTGGTTTCTGCAGAGAGAAAGGTGAAGTCTTATTTGGGGACTGGAGGAGGGAGTCCAGCCTCAGGACTGGGTGTGCTCCCTGTGTGCTCTTGAGGGGGAAATTGTGCTGTGTACACAGAGCTGCATCTGAAACTACTGTGTGTACTCATTTTTGTTCTAGATGAATGTCCCCCACTGGTGTCACTGGTGAGGATTGAGGCTCCTTGATTACTGTTCCAGAGGAGGGACGTCAAAGTTTCAAAAAAAAGTTAAAATACAAGTTATTCAGCACACAATCCTGTTCACAATGGTGATATTAATATGTCAGCCAGACATAACAGTAATTTTATACTTATACATTTATAGTTATACAAAGAAGTATTAATATCTCTCTAACCATAACAGATTGTTCATGTTGATGTGCTCTTCATTTTGCTGCAAAGCCGTTTTGTAGGTGTTACTACATTATTGAGATATTTGCAAAGTTATGTTCTGTATTCATATTTATATATTTAATGGGCACATGAATGTAAATATCTGCAAAGCAGTGCTTGTTAATTACTGTCTATCAGTGCAAAGTTTTTGCAATATTGTGTGCTTTAATTAGACAGCATAGTGTGCCACATAAACACCTTCTGGGTCAAGTTATTAATACAATTATTAACAGATGGTACATATTCATAATATTTCCAGAAAAAAACTCAAATTTTCCTTTGTACAAAGTACCCCATTTGTCTGGGGAGGCATTCCTGATCTGTATGATTGGGCATATGAAAGTTTTTTTTCACAATGCAGTCAGATGGACAATGGTTGAGGTATTTACAGAGATATATTAGTTAAGTATAAATGTATATTTTATTCCTAAACAAAAATAAATATCTGCAAAGTGGTAGTAGGCAGGCCATAGGTATCATTGCCAACTTTTGCAGCTTTATGTAAGCTTTCATTTGATACCATAAAGTATTATCTATACTCATTGGCCAAGTTATTGATGGAAATATTAGTATGGTACATATTCATCATTTGGTATAAAAAAGTAATCACCCCTTCTCACTTATTGATCACTCTGTTTGACTCAACAAATGTTTCTGACCTGTCTGATGAATTGTCCTATGAAAGTTGTCTCACAGTACTACTAAGCAGAGAATGCCTTAAAAATAAACAGAAATGCATACATCTCATATTTATTCGTTAAGAAAAAGTATAAATATCTGCAAACCAGAGGTAGATGTACACCAGTAAGCAGTAAATAAGATTAACAACATCATGCAAATTTTCATTTGATACCATGAAGTACAATACAAACTTCTTTGAGGTCAAGATATTACTATTAATATAGCATATTTTCTTAATTGTCGACAAAAGACAAAGAAAAAAAATTACTTTCTCACTTGCCAACAACACTATTTGCTTCAGCAGCCATTCCTGACCTGTGTGCTGTCTTGTGAGGTACCATTACACCATGCTTCTATGCAAACATTGCCCAGGATATTTACAGAAAATATGCAAAGATGCATATTGTATATCACTCCAGCATTAAATAAATTGTTCCATTCCTTTGATCCAGGTCTAAATCTAGTAAACTCAAGAAGTATATCTGTGACATTCAGACATTCCTATCTGATATTCCATCTCTGCAATGTTAGGGTCCAGATAGATAATTAATATTTAATGCGTTCTCTTTCCCATAAGTCTGGGAATTATGCCAGTAGTTTTGGAGTAGTTATATAATCAGTTGTTAAACTCTAACGCTTAAATATTTACCCCATACCATGATATCAAACTGAGAAGAAGGACTTGGAGTCCCTCAGGAGGTCATCAGTGTATATGGCTATCTTGACCTCTTAACTTCCAGCTTTGTGGCATTCAGAATCAGACCCTCGTAGTACAATTAACAGTCACTCCAAGTTAAAGACAAACAATGGGTCGAGAGCCGACATTAATGTCCAGTTCTGCTATCTAAATTAAAGATGGGTAAGAGTTCGGTATTCATCTTGATCCAGCAAACTCATAAATTTATGGATGAAAGTAAATAATCCAAAATCTCAAATAAGTTATCCCTATTAACCCTATTTAAAGCTTTTTCAGCATCCAGACTGACCACCAGCAAAGGCACTTTCAGCCTTTCTACCTCCTGCATCAATAGCAATGTCTTAATTGTATTAACAAATATTTGTCTTCAGGGAAGCAATTCACTTTGACCTGAATGCATTAATTGCAGCAGCACAAGGCCTGGGTTGGATGTCAAAATAGTCAGAAATATTTTATAATCCTAGTACAAAACTGAAATAAGCTAAAGCCAGCTCCAGGGCATAGAGGGATAAAACTCCAACTATGCTGCAGGAGATTTGAGTTTGAATAGTGGCTTCACCTGTAGGAGCTAGCAGTAGAGGATGGCAGTGAGTGGCCCATTCTGCATAATATAAAAATACTTTCTTATACCAATGGATACATGTTGGTGGAAAGTTAGGTCACTGTTCACATAAGTTCCCAAATCCCAAATAACTGGGTTAGTTCTTAGGGGTACATTTTCAATGTGGTAGCTGCGTGGGGTAGATGACTTCCCAAAATATTGCATATTTGGCATTTGGTTTCAGTCATGATTCTGGCTCCAGTTATTTGTTTGGGACAAACCTTCTTGTAAGATGGTTAAATCATATGGGGATTCAATTACTGCTCATAGCTTGCAAAATTTGTCAGCCAGAGACATTTGGTGTTGGTGTTTACTTCAAAAAAGTAGATCCCAAACAGGAAGGTTCCGGCACTGAAAGCTGGGGCACTCCACTAGTGAATGGTCTTTTTGTGAAGGAAGCTTCCCCTACTTGATCTCTTGAGTCCTGTCTGTCAGACTATTCTAGTGGGGGATGTAGTGTTTATCCCTACTTTATTTAGCTTTCCTATTGTGTCCAGGATTGTGTCAAACGTTTTGGCCAGGTCGAAGTATGTGATGTGTACCATTTTACTTTCATCTATTGCTTTGGTGAATTTTTCAAAAAGATCCTCACGTCAAGTTGAGTAACCCTTAACTGCCCTTGACAGGGCCAGTGTTTCAAGGTTCCTTGTGTCCATATTGATTAGCTCCATTATAAGTATTTTCATGGCTTTGCATATGAGACTGGCCAGACTTACGGGTCTGTAATTGCATGGTTCTATGTAATGTCCTCCTTTATGCTAGGAAATGACTGTAACTGTCCTCTATTTGGTCAGTTCAAAACCTGTATGGAGGCTGAGGCTGACCAGTGTTGTTAGGGGTGGCTAAATTGTACTTCATGCTATTTAAGTTGCATCCAGTGGCATTGTCAGGATCCCTCAATGCAGTATTTTTAGCTTTTGAATGATCTTTTAGACTTGGACTTATAACTGGATGTGAGTTGTTTCAGGTATATTTTGTGGGCTAGACATAGGGGAGAGAGGGGTAAAGTTAGAGCTGAATTTATTAGCCAGTAGATTTGCTATATCTTCAGTCTCAATGTAGCCTCAGTCATTCACAATCAGCTCAGCACATTGCTGCATTGTGCTTCTGAGATTAAGAACATAACTAAAAAAGGCCTTGTGAATGACTTTAGTTTTGGTGGCTATTTCAGCCTCAGACTTGGCTTTGGTGGATTTTATTAAGCTCTTGAATTGGTTATTTATGGCAGTGACAAAGGACTTATCATTCTGGGAATTACTCCTCTAACTTTTGGTCAACATTTTATTGCTTTTATTGTAAAGGTTGTTGATATTATGGTTCTAACATGGGGGAGGGGGTTGCTTCTGGGATTTGCCCTATACTTGTTTCTACAGGGTACAGGTACATCTATGCAGTTGTTTACATGCTATATTTTGGTGTTGAACTTTCCATTTATTCTGCTGAGCTAAATGCGTTTGGTAGGTATTTGGAGCCTGCCTTTGTATCACTTAGGAGTAGGTAGTTTGCTTTTGAGAAATTTCTAAAGGTACAGTGGGTGGAAGAGGTCTCTGGTTTCAATTTTATTTAGAAGGAGATGACTTTATGGTCAAACCTAACAACTGCTGAAGATACGCAAGGGGTGGTCCAAGATGTTCCAATATTAGTAAGAACAAGATCCAATATATTGATCCCCCAGTAGGTGGTCTGACTAATTGTTCTAAGGTGTTTGCATTGAAGAAGTACAGTAATTTCTATGCTTGTGTACTAGTGGCCCCAGTTTATAGTTGGATAGTTTAGATCACATAGAAAAATGATATTGCTTTTAACCCATTAACCCCGAGTACCTTCTCATGGTGCCTCTGTGCTTAACACCGAGTGCACCATGAGAAGATACTAATTGGAAGCTGTTACCCCCGAGTGCCTTCCACAAGCGTGAGAAACTCTATTCCAGATCTGTAGCTGAGCTTAATGTAAAACATGCTGAAATAGTAACTGAATGTGCAAATTACCTTATATAGTTACCATTCAGTCTGTTTTTACATTAAGCTCACATTAAAGATATTTTAGAAAATCCCGTTTAAAAGTACTTCATAAAGCAAGTGGTGGCAGCCAATCGGATTCTTGCAATCCAAGCCACCAATTGCGTCACACCCCCAACATTAATGGCCTTATTTGAGTGTCTGGTGGGTTTCGACAATGTGCTGCCACCCATCTTGCAGTGCCAGGCAGGCCACCTGGTCTGTAATCAATGCTGTCCGAAGCTTAGCTATTGCCCAACTTATCATGGCCCTCTCACTCCTAGTATATGGAATTTGGCCATGGAGAAGGTGGCCTCAACTTTACCCTTCCCTTGCAAGGTGGTCTCTCTGGTGGAGAGACGGTGTACAAAGGAAACCACTTGTAGCTGCCATGATTGTAGTGTGATGACAGTAGTTTGTTCGACTGTAACAACTGCTGGATGGTAGGGATCGCAAGTTTTTGACTGGTACCTTGGTCACAGCAGTTATGTGCTTTCTTTGCTGCAGGTCTGTTTCCCTTTTGGGTGTTAGGACTTTTCGTTGCTAGGAATCATTGTGCTATTAAGCTGAATGCGCAAAGTGGTACCCAGTTTACACAGATTCCATACGTCTGGGATTGTTTTTTCATTTTATTTGGTTTTATAGATGATATTAATGTGTCTATAAGGTCATTTTTTCTTGGGTGACCTCTGCTGATCTCGTATATAAAAATAATATATATATTAAAAAAAAACATTCCTACATAGTTGACGAACAGAAGTGATGTGGTGCTAAGTTTTGTTGGATCTGTGAGGAATAGAGTTATTTGGCATGAAAGTTATTGTTTTGTATCTAGTCAAGTTTTATTAGTATGTTTGTGTGTGATCTTTGGGTGCATTGTGTACGTCTGTGCACGTTTGTATGTATACACTCACGTGTCACACACAAACACACACGTATAAAGCAGGCCATATGCTAGAGAATGCTTTTCTGTCAAAAGTATGTTTACATCTTGGCCTTGCCAGTACAAAAAAGTGCTATCTTGGTTAGTTGGGAATTATTTAGTGAACGAATATTTTTTTGCCGTATTTATGTTTATTGGACTGTAGGCTTGCTCTGTTTGGTTTGGTTTTATTTTTCAGAAGCCTTTCGCATTGAATGTCTGTCTGGTATTGTATTTTTATTACATGTTTAATCATTGGTCCATGTAACCTTCAGCTTACTTTTGAACAGGCTGTAGTACAGCTTTGTAAAATCTTTGGTTTAGTTTGTTGTTGAGTTTGAAGCAGTCTGCTAACTGCATACTGATCATCATATTCTTATTAATGTAAGATTCTCCAATTGCTAACAGGTCAGGGTTATGCTGTGTAATAAGGGCATTAACTTGGTCTGTTCTGTTTCATAGATTTTGTGAAATTATTAAGATGTAGGTGAGGGGAGTGGGAGCAGGGTTAGATTAAATGGAATCTTTCACTGAATGATGGGGTAAACTTGTACAGATTTACTGGGAGCTTTAGTGGTGCTTGTAAGTAAGAAATGACTGTGTGTTTTTTTGTGGTTTGGGGTGGGACTTTGTTAGACAGTTGTTGGGGAATTTAGTGTGATTCAGCGTATATATTTTTTGGAAAGAGAGGGAGTGTGGAATTTGTAAGTGTACTAGTGTTTTTTTGGAAAGAGAGGGAGTGTGGAATTTGTAAGTGTACTAGTGTTTTCCTTGTACAGGATGTTAGACTGATTATTGGGGAGCAAATGAAGGATAAATAGTGTAGTGTATTTAAGGTGACAGTGTGGTGAAGTCAAGGTGGGTTACAAGTGGGATTGGGTATACTAGCAGATAAATTATAACAGTAAAGCTAAAGATATATAGTGGATAGAGTAGTGTGTAAAGTGGGGAGCTGTGATAGTTTTGGAGATGAACCACAGATGTTTCAGAGCAGAATGTATTTATTGTTGAGAACAGGTATGGTGTGGTGTAGTTTGTGTATTTATACAGGAGATATGTGACGTTAACATAAAGGTAGGAAAAAGATAAATGGAAAAAAAAATTAAATTGTACAGTAGTCTTGTATTTAGTGTGAGTTTAATGAGTTTCTGTTGAGGGAGATATCTTCAACAGCCAGTCAGTCAGCAATGTTGTTTTGTGTGATTTAAGGACTGTACTCCCCAGCCTGACTGATCACTAGAAAAACATTATCTACTCAAAATATGTCTGCTGTCCAATTCTTTGCTGATTGTCAGCATCAGTTCTGTTCTTCTCCCAGCTGACCCCAAAGACAGTGCAGTACGTCCTCCACACACGTCTTGTTTGGTGTTCAGCATTTCCAATTTTGAAGCATTCATTGAAGTTATCTCTAGTATGCAGCCTGCAACTTGCGGCTGGATCCCTGTCTATAAGGCTGGTGATGTGCTAGGTCCAGTGATTTTTTACATCCTGCTTTCATCATTGAGGGCTGGGGAATTTTCCTTGGCCTTGAAAGAGCCACTTGCTATCCTGACCCTCCAAAAATATCTTTAGATCCAAATAACTTTGATACCTCCTGCCTAATCTCTAACCTCTCTTTTCCAGAGAAAGTTATCAAGAAAGTTGTAAGTTATCAACTAGAGATCTATCTTGCAGTTGATAGACTGTTGGACCCCTTCAATCAGATTTTCACAGTCACCATAAGAGTGCTTAATCTTCTTATGGCAAGAGACCAGTGGAACTATTCATTGTTGCTCCTTCTGGATCTCTCTACAGCATTTGACACTGTAGATAACAGTATTTTGTTAGAATGCTTGAGCACTTATTTTGATATTTCTGCCATGGTTCTGTTTTTTTTTTTTTTGTTAACCTACTACTTCTCTGGTTAAACTCACTGTCTGCTCAGGGTTTAATTCTTCTTCTTTGCTTCACTGTACAGTCTCAGTTGTAGAGTATCACAGGGTTCTATTTTAGGCCCTTTACTCTTCACAGTGTAGATGCTTCTTTTAGGAGATCTTTCAAGTTAAATAGGTCTAGTTTACTGCAGCTATGCTGATGACTCCCAAATCTATTTCCCCTTGTCATGAGATGATATGGAGAGTGTGTGTGTGTGTGTGTGTGTGTGTGTGTGTGTGTGTGTGTGTGTGTGTGTGTGTGTGTGTGTGTGTGTGTGTGTGTGTGTGTGTGTGTATGTGTGTATATGTGTGTGTGTATTCCCTGACTGAAGAACTAAAAGCCAGATATTCATGGCTATCCACAAGTCAGTTAAAATTAACCACCAACAACATCGAGACCTTGGTAGTTCGTGCAACCTTGACAGATTCTTCTACTCCACTTCGCCCATTTGTATTATGTACTATGCTAACAAGCTTGAATTTGTTATTAAAGTATGGAATCTTGATGTTATTCCAGACTTGTGTTTAACATTTTGGGATCAGCTGTTAGTTGCAGTGAAGTCTTCCTCTTTCCATATGTGAAACATACCAAGAATCTACCTCAAGCTGATCTCTTGGTTATTGTTCATGCCTTGCTCCCTTCCAGATTGGATTACTGCAATGTCCTTTACCTGGGACTTCCTAATACTTAGTTGCTTACAGATGATGCAGTGCTCTGCAGCTAGACCACTTACGATGTACGTCACATTACCCGGACATTACACCTGTTCTGCACAGCTTTCACTGACTGTCTCAGCATTATAGGATCACCTACAATATCCTAGTATTAGTTTACTCTTCCATTTGAGACCTCAGTCCTTGTTACCTGAAGGAGCTTGTTGTACCGTGCTTGGCCTCTGACAAGCTGCAGACTTTTCGACAGGTCAGCTTTGAGACATCTGGGCATCACACATTTTTCTGTCAAGCTTCTCACCTGTGGAACTTGGCTCAAAGAGTTCTTGTCATTGTTCAGCTTCAGATGGGCACCAAAGTCTTTTTTTTTTTTGCCATGGCATTCAGTGGTGTGGGGTGAACATAAATGATTGATCTATTATTAATAATTTGTTTTATATGTTATTTGCATTTCAGTATATGTTATTTCTAATTCCTTTTCTTACCAGTGTTTTGTGTAAAAACACCTAAATATATTTAAACTCAAATTTGTTTTATTCTTCATCTTTATCTTACATAATTTCCTGCATAATGTTAGCAGAGGCTGACTGTCTAAGACTGCATTCTAACTGTGGAGGAAATTATCAAAATAAGCTAGCGGTCTAGAGTCCTGGACATAATTATGAGGATCTTGCTTGGGGAAATAATTCATTGTGTATCAGGGAAGTGCTTGTGCATATATGGTCTCACTGCTGAAGTGACTGCTTGGCCAATTTCTGTCATTTTGGTGTCTGTGCATTTAGAATGCAAACAACTGGAGGGATTACTGAGGACATATAGAAAGTCAGTCTGCAAATTACATTGGGTTACATCACTTCTGCTTGTATTATTCTATTTGTGATTATACTGCCTGAGTGAGATAAAGGTTATCACTAGGTGACTACTGACAAGATGGAGCTACCATTTTTTTTGTGCATTTCTCCTGGCTTTGTCAGTCATGTGTGGAATTTAGGTGGGAGGAAGGGCTCAGTAATATCTTAAGTGTTATACTATTTGACTGAATGACTCAGGTCTTCTCCTTATGATGATACTGAGTCTGTTACATAACAGCTGCACAATGTACTATAATGAATGCCTACTCAACAGGTTATGTGCAGCAGTTATCACCTGTGTCTCAACATGCATACTTTTGCAGTAATGAAAAGGTCATTATCACATAGCAATATGTGCAGTTACAATATAGCAGTGAGTCATTATTACTTTTCTGGGGAAAGTCTCAGCTGCTGTCACTATTATTCACATAAGTAGAAGGCATTATCGCTTTGATGAATGCACAAGCCAGGTTGTGTTTTTTCTTTGCTTGGAGTCATTGCAAGTAACCCCCCTCATTCTTCATCAACTGCCTACCCTCCTAAAACCCTGATTTTTTTTCTGGCTGTATATATACATTATCTATATATATATATATATATATATATATATATATATATATATATATATATATATATGTGTGTGTGTGTGTGTGTGTGTGCATAAGTGTGTATATGGATATATATGGTATATACTTTTGGTGATTGTGCATATCTCAACATTTTCCTGAAGGGGTCATTTGGGTGAATGTTTCATTTAGGGACAGGTGTGTAGCATGTAGTAATGAAGATGTTGGCAGGGGAAATAATTAATTTGTGTATGAGGGACGTGCTTGTGCATACATGGTCAGATTGCTGAAGATCGTAATACAGATATGGTGTAACAAGTATAGGATATCTATAGCTCAGGTATCAGTCATGGTTATTATATTATATTTTTTTGTTTATGTATTTAGCTTTCAAGAATAATTTATTATCTGTTAACAATATGCACATACTGCATTGAGAAAAACTGATGGGTCTTATTGTAACCAGAGTGCTGGTCAGATGCGATAACTGGATTTATTACTTTTGTGACTAATTCTTTCATGGATGAACCAGATAAGTTTGACATTTCTGCTTGTATTACTGTACTTCTGCTTATACTCAGTAGTTGGGCATGTTTCCATGCTTTGTCAGTCATGGGAGGAAGGGCTCAGTAACATCCAACTGTTATACTATTTTGACTGAATTATAATGATATAGTATTTCTACTGAATGATAATGAATGCCTCTGCACTCCACACTAACATGTATTAGAACTTACTAATGCAAAACCTATGTGTGTGTGTGTGTGTGTGTGTGTGTGTGTGTGTGTGTGTGTGTGTAGTAGGTATGTACCTCTGCAGTGTAATCACCACTTATGTATCTAATGCAAAGAATACTGCCCTTGGGGCTAGGATGGAAGATTTGGATGGGCTAACCAGGTAATGCATATGATACACATATATATGTAGTCTTCCAATATATCTGTCAAATATCAGTAGTAATCTGTTTGAATTTTCTTTCCTGTGCAAGTCTGTCCACCTTCTGACACTGACATAGCTTCACGACCAGGAGAAAGACAAGTGAGAGTGTGGGTATGTGGTCATTCCTGCATTCACTGGGCTGCCAGCCATGCCTCCAAAACTGAAAACCAGTAGGACTTGAGCTTCCCCACATCCAGTGTGAAGGTATACTGGATTGCAAGAAGAGGTATGCATTGGAGCGGAGTACTGCAGTTGTTGGAAGAGAAGTGTTCCATCTACCCTGAGCCCGACATTCTTGTGCTGCACACTGGAGGGAATGATGTCCTTAGCTACGGTTTAAAATCACAGCAATTTTTGAACACCTGCAGTCGTGGTGGCCATGTTGTCATTTTGTGTGGTCTGATATAATTCCTCAACAGATATGGCAAACAGTCAATGGGCAGCTCACAAGGCCAGACGTTTATAGAATGGGTTCATGCATGGCTTGATGCACAGAGTCGGTGGATCTACAGTCTGCCATGACAGCATCACCACGGACGATGTTCACCTGTTCAGAAGGGAGGGTGTTCACCTAACTGAGGAGGGCATTGCGTTGTTCTTGACTGACCTCCACAAAGGCATGAGGAGAGCTATGCAGGCCTGGTAACATGCAGCTTGTGAGAAGAATGGAAAACACCCATGACCAAGTAGGACCAGTATGGTAAGTAAAACTCTATTATGAAATGTGTTCTGTAAAATATATTTTTGTGAGTTTGGCAAATAACTATGGTAAGGAGCTGGTGAAGATGCTGAGAAAGAACAACTGTTTCAAGAGAGTGTGACCACATACAATATAATATGTTAGTGACCATCCTGCAATACTTCTTTTTTATTTTGCTTTTATCAGGCATGTGTAGAGTTCAGATGACAGGAAGGGCTTAGTAATACAGAACTTGATCCCTTTGGTACATTGCTGAATGGACACGTGTAAAGAGAAAAGGCATAGGTAAGGCAGACTGCTGACACTGAAGGAGGTTGCGAGACTGCAGTGGTATCAGCTGTCTGAGTGGGTAGCCAGCACAGCTATCGGACAGATCAGATGGCCTTGCCTGCCACTGAAGTCCCATGCCTGTCCTGGGTTCATTAGTGGAGTGGCGGTCCTTAACTTGCTTTTTCTCTTTACATGTACACATTCAGCAGTATGTTGGCTACACCAAGAATGTGTATATTTACAATCATATGTGTCTACATGGTAAAAAAACTGGTTCTTAATGCTGTACACATGTACAGATCTCAGTTTTGTTAGGACTCAGGTTATGGAAATTATGATTTTTTCATATTTTGGT
This sequence comes from Protopterus annectens, assembly GCF_019279795.1. NCBI lineage: Eukaryota > Metazoa > Chordata > Ceratodontiformes > Protopteridae > Protopterus > Protopterus annectens. The sequence goes on from NC_056738.1 coordinate 40,761,623, forward strand.
AAATAACTTTGCAAGGGAGCATCTGAATGTGCTAAGTAATACCTAATTTTGAAGACAGCATTGATAGTTCCAACATGGTAAAAGAACTGCCCCTGTATGTTGTATACAGGTACAGATATCAAAGTTTGTTTCGGACTTAGGTTATGGAAATTATGATTTTTTTCATATTTTGGTAAATAACTTTGCAAAGGAACATGTCAGTGTGCCAAGTAATACCTCATTTTGAAGACAGTGTTACTCCTTACAACATGGTAAAATAACTGCGTATGTGCACTGTACACATGTACAGATATCACAGTTTGTTAGTCTTGTATGATTATGAAAATTATACATTTCCAATACTTCTCATTATTATGCCCATATCTTTGCAAGGGAGCATGGTGATGACACAAATGATGCATCATTTTGAAGCTGACATTGAGATGCACGACTTCTATGCCAATATGGAGGCTTTGTCTGTTACAGGGGATGAGATATTATGCTTTGTTTATTTATCAATTATGATAAATATTATATTGATCATATTTCTGTAAATATCTCCATAAAAGAGCATCACACAGTAATGGTTAAGGCATCATTTTAAAGCTGATATTCATACTAACAAATTAAATACAAATTGTATGGGTCTACATGGTACACTGACCAAGATATTGTGCTTTACTTTTCCAAAAAGGTAAAAAATATGCACAATATCAATATTCCTTGCCAAAGATTTAATAATGACTTTAATATGCACTATCAGCATTTACACTGTTGGAAAGGTCAGTGTCTGCTGAACAACTTTTGCGTTTACATTTTTAGTCTAGCTCTTATAGTTAAAGAGTTATGAACATTTATTTTCTGTATGGTATTACAAATGGATTTTCTGAAAATGAGCTAAGGCTGCACTGTTGTTCCTATGGTGGAATTACGCAGGCAGCTTTTTCTGAGCTGCTTCAGAGTGAATGAGTTAACACTAAGTGATTTCATAGGTTCATAGGTGTGTACTAGGCTAACGGCCCTGGAGCCTATATAAGCCTAGCCCAAGAAGATTCCTTGGCATCATGCCACCCAAAGTTAGTTACCAGTGCCCCTGTCAAGCAAGGCCACTGAAGTGATCCCCAGGGTAAACTTCCTATTTCCTATCCAATCGTCAAGATTTATCTTAAAGAGGGCCAGTGAGGTGCTCTGCTTGACGTGAATGGGAAGTTTGTTCCAGAGTATGGGAAGTCTCTGGGTTAGGAACATGTCCCTTCAGCATGTTCTGTTTATTGTGGTAATGAGGTTTATGTCTCTGGAGCATGTGGCATGAAGTCATTGGGATTTCTTTAGGCGTAGCATATCTAGCAGTTCTGGGTCAGACATGGCTTTGTAGGTCAAGCAGAGATCACCTCTAAGTAGGTGATAAGAGACAGAGTATAGCTGAAGTTTTTTGAGTATGTCTGTATAGGGAATGTGTCTAAGGCCTAAGATCCTCTTAGTGAGGTATTTCTGTGTCCTTTCCAGTTGTTGTAGGTGTCTAGTGAGATACATACCAAATGGGGCATTGTATTCTATAATAGGTCTAATGAGGGATGAGTAGAGAGGGATTATGACCTCTTTCTTCCTGGATGAGAAACCTTTTGTAATGAGATGTGCAACATAGAAGGACTTTCTGACTACAGTGGCAATGTGGTTATCAAAGGAGAGGTTGCTGTCAACCTGTGTCCCCAGGTCTCTTATCACACCTTCAGTGTTTAGTGGACTACTGCCAATGTGGTAGTTCATGGGCACCACATTTTTCCCAAAGAGAATGACAATGCACTTTTTGGCATTGAGGTTAAGGCCATGGTTCTGGAAACAGTCATTGTTGTCAGTGAGGACTTTTTGTAGAATGTCTACATCAGTTGGAAAATCAATAATGGCTCCCAGTTTGCAATAATCTGCGAACTTGATCAGCCAGAGTCCCTTTGTGTTGGCTTAAACTGCAGAGAAGTAGATTCCAAACAGGAGATGACCTAGGACTGATCACTGTGGGACACCACTTGTAACTGGTCGATAGTCAGATTTGGAGTCTGCTACTTTCACAATATGGGTTCTATCATTAAGCCAGTTGGCAACCCATCTTATGACATAGGGGTTTATGCCTAGTTTAGTGAGTCTGTCTATGATTCCTGAGTGAGGGATGGTGTTGAAGGCCTTGGCAAGATCTAGGTAGGCTGTGTGAACTACCTTGCCCTCATCCACAACTCTGGTGACAGACTCAAAGAAGTCTATCAGGTTGAGCAGGCATGATCTACCTTTCACAAACCCAAACTGCGTGGGGTCCAGAGTTTGGAGATTCCCTATGTCATTATTTATAAGGTAAATGATGATGCGCTCCATAGCCTTACACGTCAGACTCGTCAGAATAATGGGGCAGTAGTTCACAGGGTCTGTAGTCACTCCCCCTTTGTGGAGTGGAATGACAGTAGCAGTGTGCCATTCAGTAGGAACAAAGCCTGAAATGAGGCTGTGATTGAACAGGGTACTCAGGTGTGGTGTCAATTCATTTTGTAATTCATGTCGAACACAGCCAGGGATATTATCAGGTCCCATAGAAGCTGTATTTTTGGCTTTAGACAGTGCGGTTTTTACCTGTGTAGCTGTGATAATAGGGACTTGGCATTCCTCGGGTATTGTGATAGGGCCTTTAGGGGGTGAAAGGGGGGTAAAGTTCACACTGAACCTGTCAGCCAATATGTTGGCAATATCAGTTGGTTCTGTATATGTATTGCCATTGTGCTGTAACTCAGAGCAGATGTAAATTCTTGACATAACTATAGAATGCCTTGTGGTTGTCTTTAGAATCTGCAGCAATTTTGTTTTTGCAGTTAGCTTTAGAGGATTTAATGATGGATCTCAGTTTTTTGCTGAGGCTAAGAAGGGAGCTTTTCCAGTCTTGGGAATTCACCCTTTTCTGCAACAGTTTTTTTCCTTCTGTTGCAGAGTTTGTTTATGGTGGGGGACCACCAGATTGGCTTCGTTTTTTAGAAGAGAGCGTCTTGGTTCTGTTTGGTATGGCCCGTTCCATGCACTTGTGTATGTGCCCATACAGTGCATTGGTGTATGATTCAGCAGTCATGCACCTATTTTCCATTTGCCTGGGTGTTGTGAAGTTAGCCACCTCTGTTTTTAGAAGCCCAAAATTGGCTTTGGAGAAGTTTTTTACAGTTGTTTGCTTTGGGGGGGGGGGGTGGAGTGAGAGTGGGATGTGGATATCCATGGTGATTAGCTTGTGGTCAGATCTGACCAGGGAGGAGTTGATTACTGGTGTAGAGCAACGATTACCCATGTTAGTAATGACCATGTCAAGGATGTTTCTACCCCTGGTGGGGGTAAGAATGAGTTGGCCCAGGGCATTGGAGTTAATGAATTCCAGAAAATGTTGAGCAAGTGTGTTGGTACATGAGTAATTTTCCCAGTTAATGGAGGGGGTAGTTAAAGTCTCCCAGTATAAGGGTATTGGGTTGTACCCTAATATTTTCCAGTGTGTTTAGGAATGTGGAATGGGAGTCTTGGGACATGGTGGGGGGATCTATAGCAGGCTACAACCTGGATTGCAGTTTTCTCCAGTGTTAGTTGTACCTGAAGTATCTCTGATGCATTATGTTGGGCTACAAGTCTGGAGGTGTGCGTATCCTTTATGAATATGGAGACACCACTGCCTTTAGTGCTTCAGTCCAGGTTTAGGGGCCAAAAGGTGTAGTATGAATTATAGCCTGGTAGTGTTGGGGTGCTCTCCGGAGCCTTGACCCAGGTCTCGGTCACTGCACAGATGTGAATGTTCTCCATTTTAAGGAGTACTTTGAGTGAGTGCATTTTGAGATTTTAGACTTCTAGCATTGAGTAGCATAGCCCACAGATTTTGTTTGCTTGTAGCTGTTATGGTGGTAATTTTTTCTTCAGGACATTGCCTAAAAAAAGCACTATAGGGGTGGCAAGTGCCTTGGCCAGTATCCAGAATCCCTGGGGTGACAGGTGCAGCCCATCTCTGGTGAAGCATCGAGGTCTGTTGATCATGTCATCCCAGGCAGACAGATACTGGATCCCCTTAGAATGACACCAGAAACTTAGCCAATTGTTGAAGTCAATCATTTTCTGCTTGTACTAACGTTTCATTCTGGGTGACAGTAGGATGCTACTCAGAGCTGGGGTCATACCTGTCTGGGCTACAAGATCTGAGAGCTCATCTATGTCCCTTTTCATGTAGTCCAGGGAGGTCTGTCTCAGGTCATTCACACCAACATGGACAATGACAGCGTCATATTTGTACCTGCTGTGGAGTGACCTAAGTGCATGCATTATGTGGCGGATCCTGGCACCCGACGGGCAGCTGACCATAACTTTTTCCTTATTCAACCTAGTGACTGGGACATCAGTGCATTGAGTCACCTATGACTAGTGTATTGAGAAAGTTGTTTTGCCTTATGGGCTTTGGTTGAATGGCACACTGTTTATGTGACCTATGTGTCTCATGGTTTGTGCTGGGATGTGGTGGTTGTTTGCATTTCTGCTTCAGAGGTCTCTGTTGTTTGGGCAGATTTTTATTGAGAGCCTCTGCAAAAGTAGGTGTTTGTTTTGTGTTATATGTGAGGGTTGTGGTGGTGTAAGTTTTGGAGGGCTATGTGTTGAATGTGGTGTGGTGCAGGTGTTAACCTTCTCCTCTTGACTGGCTAATCCAGTCTTACCTGGAGAGTGTTTGGCTTCCAATTTGGCTTTATATGTGCATCTCTCACAAGTCATAGTGTTGGGAGGTAAGAGGAAAGGGTTGTCTGTGTACATGAGGCAGTTGCTGCATTGCCTCAGGATGCCCAAGTTCACCAGGTTGACAGAAGAAAGCACAGGGAACTGACCTTTAGACATGCCTGGATATGAGCTCAATATATTAAGTAGTGAAGCCTTTTACAGGAAAAATGTCACTCAAAGTGTCTGAGTCTGTACAGAGCACTGCCAAGCACTTGAGGGGAAACTAATACGTAGACCCTGAAAATTTAAGGATGAAGTATTTAGGCAGATATTCTAAAGTTCCAGATGTTGCAAGGGTCTGCAGGCTTGTAGCTTTTTTCTGGTAGATGCCTCGAATAGCAACCAGACCAATCAGGTACGTTAAGCTCAGTCACTCACTCTCCATCCAGAAAGAGTCAGGAATCAATGCACTCTGCTCCTACTCACACCAGGATCAGAATATAAGCACAGATTCCAGGCTGTCACCTATAAAGCAGTTATTAAGTTTTTTGTGATCAGTATTCTCCAGGAAATAATGTGACTGCACTCCTTCTCTCACCAGGAGAAATACAGAAGCACTAATCCCAAGATAACTACTGAGAGGCAGAATGTGGGCTCTCCAATAACTGGTGGTCTTACAATAGATGCTTAAAGGTAAGATGAAGAAAATGGTTTATCCTAAACACTGCAGTGTGCACTAGTGGATTTAGATGTGAAAGTAGGTAACTTATGTTTTACCTGTCTAAAAACTTAAGTTTTACCTGTCTAAAAAGTTAAGATTTAGTGGAGAGTCACTGTTTATAAAAAAGCAAGATAGATTGAAAGGGGCTGGTCACTTTTTTATTCTGGTACTATGGAATACAGTAGGATGGCCAATACATTTAAATAGTTGAAGGAGAGTGATATCACAAAATGATAATTTTGTGCTTACTCACACCAACCAGTGAAAGCAGAGAGGAAATTAGATATATGGTCAAGTTAATATAAGGGGCAGGCAACTAATAGTGGTGTTCAAGAACACAACAGTAACCAGGTGGGAGGGTGGGAAAATGTTCTGTCTGACTTACAAGAGACAAAGCAGGGGTGTCTTTTCAAGATTTAATATGCAGTTAAAAGCAGAATACAAGTAAAACACAATGTAAATAAAACAAATCATGGTATACAAAATAGAAAAAGGCAATAAAACAATACAGAATGCAACAAATAAAAAGCAAACCATCCTTTCCCTCACAGCAAACTGCAGCCGAGTCTGGATGAGGCTTTCCAGTAAAGCTCTGAAATGTTTTATTTTACCCTTTAAATAGAAGGTTTAGTTCCTAGCTCCACCCCTCAGTTCACAGATGCTTAACTTTAACTGACCTCTTCTAACTTATGTGTGACTCCTTAATCGACCTGTTCTAATTTCTGTCTGACTGACAAGTGAAGAATTTCAATTCCTTAGGTCAGAGTAGTGGCTTTACTGGGTCATAGAGGGAGTTCTACAGCTAACTAATATGAACCTTCTGATGGTTATTTGGACATGAAGAAGCTGTAGTGCACCATGCTGCTTTATCAACCTTGATGCAAGTCTCTTCTGGATTAAGACTGAGACACCTCCTCACCCCCCCCCCCCCACACACACACACACACTGTAGCCGGCTTAAATGTGTGGAAGACATTATAGTCCTGCAAAGTTAGACAGCTCTACTCCATTTTAAACCATGTCTTAATCACTACACAGACTTCTCCATCCTCCATGGTGAGAAGGCCTTGTAGGGAGTGGAGTTTCTTGTTTATTAAGTTGGTAAGTTTATCACATTGGCATTGCCTAAAGAAAGTGCTATGGGATGCACAATGTCTTTACCAATAATTGAAACCCTAGGGGGAACAGATACATGCCATTCCTGGAGAAGCAGCATGGTCTTTGAACATGTCCTCCCAGGCTGACCAGTATTAAACCCCTTTTGAATAACATACAAAACTATGCCAGTTATTGACGTCATGTCTCTTTTGCTCATATTAAGGCATCATCCTTTGAGAAGGTAGAATGCTGCTCATTAATAGGTTCATACCTGCCTGGAACACATACCTGTCTGGAACACATAGTCTGAGAGCTCCATAATGTCTCTCTTCATGTCGTCCATCAAGGTACAACTCAAGTCACGTGTACCATGACAGAGTCATACTCATACTTATTGTTCAGGAAAATGACAGCATGAGTGATCTGATGGATCCTGCATGAATCCTTTCTTTAGGTGCAGCATATCTAACAGGAAATAATTTTTGGTTGGGTTGTTCTTCTTCATCTTGTTGAATTTTACTTATATTATACCATTGGAATAATGGTTGATTTTACAATATATACTGAATATCCTTTCCACATACTTGTTCAAATGTTCGTAATACTGGATGTAAGTCTGGATTATATGTACTCAGTATCCATAATTCATCACAAGCATTCTCCACAATATTATTACCACGTATAATTTTTAAATTCATCTTTCTCATATACAATTTTAATTCACTAATAATTGTAGTTACATCTTCACATTTTGCTGACACAAATGAATAGCCCCTGCTGAGTAATTTAGCATTTGTGCTGGTAATGTTTAAAGTACTATAACTGTATACTTTGAAATCATTGGCAATATTAGAAATAATAGTACAATAATCAATTATATTATCAAAAAGGTCACCTTTTCTCTCCCTTCTTGGTTTTCTTGTTTCCTGTCTTTGTATAAAATTTCACTGGATGGAAGGGAGAGGTATGTTGGATATTCAGTCCCTGTCATAAAGTTAGTAATGAATTGTTCATTCTCCTGTTCCATATGCTATCTGACTGCCATAAAGAGAGTAATCCAAAGGGATATCTTCATATTGCTGTTCTTGAGGTTCTATATAACAGTGATAGTCAGAATGATATCTTCCTTGTTCATAATTAAAATTATTATCTTTGTTACTCTGATAATTTGGAGGCTGTGGGTATGTCTTCTAGGTATTACTTTCGATCTCATTCAAGTTTTTTAGTTTTACTGAAGAACCACTGTAACCAATTGGTAAAATAAACTAAATAAAATGGAACCCGCAGGACACCATGTCTGTATTGCAGAAAAGCTCTGCACAAAAAAAACACATTACAACCAAAATATTTTTCGTTCTTTACTTATGAGAACTTCATCAGAATCAACACAAAACCATTCAAGCAGTTTAAATACAAAAACAAAGTGACATCATCCAAAATCATCAAATAAAATACATGCACTAATAATATTCTTAAATTACTAAAAATACTTAAATTCATATATTCAAACTTTAAATATCCAACTAATGTTAATTTCTAAAAATCAGTTTTCTTAGTTTGTAAAGGTTAAAAATCAATCAATTATAAAATTTTATATTTTAGCAAGCTTTTAACAGAAACTGTTTCATTGAGTCCTGGTGCAAAATCTGCTCACAGAAAACCTTGCCATTTCAATTCCAAATATTCTAAATAATCATTAAACAGATCTACAAACATGGATTGATCTACCTTTTCAACTACTAAAAAAAAACAAATTTTTGAAAATCACTACAGCACATACTATGTTTAGATAATGCATTAGTAGCATCCTTTCTTCTAGTGGTCAAAACATGCTGCATAATTCTGTGTGCTAGCTTTCTAACAGTTTTACCTATATAAAAACTGTCGCAATTGCTGCAGGAAGCTAGATAAACAATGCCCTCACATTTACAGTCAAACCAGTCTTTAGCAAGTAGAGTATAATCCAAATGCTTAAAATAACGATTACTTGTGGCATTTATATCTCTACAAAATTTACACTGATGGCAGGTAAATGTACCTAGAGGGTTACTAACTGTATTGTTCCTCACTAAATTAACATGTTCTAATAAATATTTAAATTCTTAGTCTTTTTATATATAAACTGAGGCTTTTGCCCAACTACTCCTGCCATTTCTGGATCCCCTAAAATAACTTTCCAATTATTTTGAATAATCTTTTTGATGCTGGAACCATCTGTACTTATTGGAATTTGGAAAGGCAAAAGTCTTGTTGGTACCACTATTAATTTCTGTTTTAGAGATAAAACCAGATAGAAGACTAGGAGAAAACCTATTAGTTCTACCCAACACTACTTCATCAAATTTTAATTTGACCACTGGGTAACTATGCAGTGGGAACATATCATTGAACAGATTCACTCCTCTAAGAGACTGTGAATCATCACTAATGAACTGGCTAAGCTGAATGATTGCCATCTAAAAATGTTAAACTTCATAAAGGAAGGATGATAACTGCTAAAGTGTAAATAGTTGTTAGCAATGGTATCTTTCCTATATATCCCACTGTCTAATGTTCTATTTTCTACAACTAATGTTATTTGAGTATCTATAAAGTTGATAGTTTTACCTATACCACTAAGCTCAAACTTTAACTACTTAATATTGTTATTGATTTCCTCTAAAAATGCTCAAAAATTCACTACTTTCTGTTGAAATAAAATCAAATCAGCAATGTATCTTCTAATAATATGTTACATATTTAAATAAAGGCAATTGTACCACAAATTCCATTTCCCACCAACATATCACAAGATTTGCAAATGCTGAGGCAAACACCAGTAATTTGTTGAAAAATACCTTTATTAAAATAAAAAAAATGTTAGTTAAAACTAGTTCAAGAAGCAGACAAATTGTATTAATAGCTACATTACCAGGTTCAGAATACTTAACTAAGATATAGTCTGACATATTCAGTTCCATTTTCTTGGTCTATTGCAGTATACAAAACATTTACATCTATTGTACAAATATATTGCTCTTTACCACTAAACTCATAATTCTTGAGTTGGTCTAAAAACAAAGAATCTGTTAGATAATAAGCACTTTTCTTTACTATAGGATTCAAAATGGTATTCAGTAAGAAGCAATTGTGACAGTTTTACTGTTAGGGGTAGATACAATTGGTCTAAACAGAGGTTGGTCTTTATCCTCAAGAATTTTGGGTATACCATATATTTTAACCAAATGGTCAGAGTAACAAAGATAATAATATTAATCATGAACAAGGAAGACATCTTTCTGACAGACGTTCTTATATGGAAGATCAAGAACAATAGTATGAAGATCTCCCTTTGGAGTACCCCCTTTACAATGGTCAGATCGCATAAGGAACAAGAGAATTAATAATTCACCAGCTTTAAGACAGGGACCAAATATCCAACATACCTCTCCCTCCCATCCAATGAAATTTTATGTGAAGGGAGGAAACAAGAATACTAAAAAGGGAGAGAAAAGATGATTGTTATTGATAATATTAGTGATTATTGTACTATTATTTCTAATATGACCAGTGATTTCAAAATATACAGTTATAGTACTTTTAACATTACCAGCACACATGTTGAATTATTCAGCAGGGACTATTTATTTGTACCAGCAAAATGTGGAGATATAACTAAAATTATTAGTGAATTAAAACTGCATATGGAGAGCTGAATGTAAAAATGATACTTGGTAATAATATTATGGATAATGCTTGCGATGAATTACGAATACTGAGTACATATAATCCAGAGTTACATCCAATATTACAAACTTTTCAGCAAGTATGCAAAATGGATATTTGGTATATATTGGAAAATCAACCATTATTCTGATGGTATAATATGAGTAAAATTCAACAAGGTATTATTTATGAAATTAAGAAGTCTAGCAACTTGTGATTTATGCAACATGATAAAGGCGTATTGCTTGTTGTCATGAATCAACTCGATTATGTTCAAAACGTGCTCAGTATATTATTTGAGGATACATACAGTAAAGTATCTATTAAGGAAATTAATATGTCATACAAGAAAATTGATATTCGATTGTATGATATGCTGTTGCAAGGGCAAATCAGCCCAGGTGACTGCAAATTTATGAGTGTTACAGAAACAAAAATTGCCACGATAGAGCAATAGTGGATGCAGGCACTTCTAAAACAAGCTTAATCACTAGATACATAAATCTTAAAATTAAAAAGTGAAGAAATGAACATAGAACATCTAAGCAAAAATTTGTGGGATTTTTTATATTAATGTAACCAACTCAAAGATAAAACAAATATCACATTTTTAACAATTGATGTACAAGACTAATGTAGTTGTATTCTACATAAAGAAGGGTTAACAAGGCTCACAGAATACATAACGGATATAATGAAATTAACACAAGACAGAATTAATACTTATTGCCAACTTACGGAATTTATTTTATATAATAATTATATTATATTTTGAAGGACATTATTTCCATCAGAAGCAAATAATAGCCATGGGTGTGGCCTGTGGGCCATTATACACCAATTTAATCATGGCAGCATAAGAAAATAGGTTGGCCTTAATAGTCAATATAAGTCATCATGGTGTATGTACACACAGTTTTGAGATAAAGTATTTATAACATGGACTGATGAAAAAGACAAAATACAAGAATTTATTAGTTATATAAAGAGCATTACTACTTTTCTTAAATTTACATATGATAATGGCATAAAATCAAGTTCATACTTGGATGTTAAGCTAATCAAATACAAAACAACAAATGGATTGACATATTGCATTTATAGAAAACCTACATACTCATATTCTTTCATTCATTTCAGTAGTAATCATCCCTTACACGAAAAACAAGCAGTAGCTAAGGGCCAATGATAAGGGTGGTGAGAATGGTATTAGACTGTAAGGAATTTCAAAATGAATGTGATTTATTGCAAAGTATGTGTTTGAATCGTGGTTACACAGTAGCTATGATAAATTCTATTAAAAAACAAGTAGTGAGAAATAGAAAACAGGGCATTTATGTCCCCTTACTGAATAAACCTTATTTACCTGAACTTAATTAAGAGAACAATGAGGTGCAAAGTTTTAATATTGACCTTGTGTATAACATAAGCGAACATATTGATAATAAGAATGATATTCTTAAACAAGATCAAAATAACCATGCATTTATTACCACATATTCTATAGAAAGCCAATGTATAAGTGACATAATATTTAATAATTGGCATCTTATTAAATATAACAAGGAAACATATGCTAAACGTGGGGCACATCCTTGGATTATTTATAAGAAAGGAATGAGTTTTAACAATGTATTTGATAACCTGACAAAAGACAGAAAAGACAATATGGGAAATAATAAGACCAAATGTGAAGCATGTAAACAATGTAGGCATATACAAACAGGTGAAATACTAAGAATTGGTGAAAAGAAATTAAAAATATCAGGTAGATTTAATTGTAATACTCAAGGAGTTGTTTAAATAGCAATATGTAAATTATGCAATGCATTTTATGTAAGTAAAACACAGCAGAAAATAAAAGAATGAATTTATGAGCGTATTTATGAAATTAAAAAGAATAAAACAACTAATGCTCTGTATAAACGTAACGTAGTTAAAGGGAAAGTAGAACAAAGGTGGTGCATGGAATAGTATCCTTGAACAATGAGAATTATGGTGGCAAATATATATAAATGCCACACTACCACCTGGTTTAAACAAAATTATAACCATAAATAATGCATTTTTAATATTATATTACCTAGAAATTTTTACTTATGTAGGGTGAAGTGTAAGATACATAGATTCTTTGATTACTGCTAAAATGAAAAAGTTGGATGTTAGCCAATAGAGCAAGTACGATATGTAGAACATGACAATATTTGTTTCAGTTATTAGTTTTGCATTTTTATATCCATCACCCCATTTATTAAGATCCATAGTACTGTCATTTGTATTCATGCAACAGTAAAGTAACACATTATTAAGGTGCATTGACACTAAGTTTAGAGTTATAGTTAAGTAAATGTGCCTTTAAGATGATGTTATGTGTTCACTGACGTTGTTGTCACAGAAAGTTTCTTGGATACATTGTATCTCATTGGATGTAGTTTTTTAAAAAGTTTATAAAGCTGAGTGTTTGTATATTTGATTGTATCTTGGTCTGAAGAAGCAGGCTTTTGACCTGTGAAAGTGCTAACCAACTTCATTAAAATCATTTGATTTTGTTTTACCCTGGCCGCGTGTCGGTTCATTCATATTATTTTATTTATATTTGCTGTGGTGGTGTTTTTATTGAACAGACCATTAGTTCTAGTTGCTGGTATTTGTTTTTACTGGTCGTATTTTATTTTTATCTTATATCAACCGTGGAGTATGGCTGTAGGGAATGATTCTATAGAGCTCGATTATAACCCAAATGGAGCTCAAGGAGCTCAAGGAAATACAGTTCTGAGGCTGTATGAATGTAATGGAGACAGTATAACACACGATAAGCTTGGTGTCAGGAATAGAAATAATTGTAGGACAATGACGAGGGTGAATGAACTTTTATCTCCTATTGACAATCCGCTGCTTACCTATTCCAAGCAAGGAGGTGGAGCAGGTATTACTGCTGATAATGTTAATATGGATAGATTTAAATCTGTAATACATACTATGGAAAATCAATTTTTAAAACTTAAAAGATATAAAATTCAAAGACAACATTTTGAAGCCTGTCTTAGATATCAAATAATATGTATAGGCCTTAGGGTTCTTAATATGCCAAGTTATGGTGAACAACATTCAGATTTACTTAAGCAATAGCAGCGCATCAATACAGAAGCAAGTTATAGTTATATGAAACTACTCATAAATTTTTTTAGTACAGAAGAAGAGAAACTGATAAATAATATTAAAAGCAGACAAAATGAATTTTATGACTTGTTCCTGGAACAACTAGTGGACAGATAGTTAACTGAGATGAAAGACATGATAATGCTATATGAGAAACGCTTGTTACAAACCAAAACTAAAAAAAATTAAAAGGGATATGGCTTATCTTTTATACCTTCATGGACTGCCAACTTGCCAGAAACTATTATTGATTTGAAATTATTTGCACAAAGTGTTATGCTGAAAATTAATTACTGTGATTCTCAATGTACTGCTAATGTTTTTAAAAAAACAAGTAACAATACCTGTTTTGCATCCATTATTGGATGCTTTCTATAAGCTATGCATAAATGAAGTATATGATTTGTATAATAATCATACACTTTGTGACGCCCCAACACTAGCCCAGTAATCAAACAGCCTCAATCCTCACCACTGCCAACAGTGAGGGACATCCACACTGGGAGGATGACAAGTACACACACAGTAAAGTGCAATTTCCCTTAAGAGCACACAGAGACCACAGTCAGTCTGTGGCTGGTTTCTCCCTCTTTCTCCAGATCGCCACTAAGACTCTCCACTGGCACAGCTATAGAGTCAAGTCCTTAGCCCAGGGTTTCAAGCTAAGTCCTCCAACACTCTCTCTGTCCAACCAGTGCTTCATGTCCCTGCCCATGTAGCTGACACACACACACTCTTGGGGATTTGTTTTACACACACACACACACACACACACACACACACACACACACACACACACACACACACACACATGCACACATACGTCTGGGAAAGGCTGGCACATGTTTACTAGCTATGCCCGCTTCTGCCCAGACTATAAGATAGCTGTCACTGCCACCAGTACCCCCTATCAGCTACTTTAAGGACCTTAACAAAGGATGTCCAATTTTACTGTGTTATGTTACTATCAATACAAATGGTAGTTTGACCAAGAGCAAGGCTATTAGGAGTGGCCTGAAAAGTGTCACCAAATAGATATGCAAGTACTATAACAGCTTAAATATCTCTAGACAGACCAGCCACAATTGAAAGGTTTAAATAATAAAACAATACTAAATATGTACGTACAGTGATATCAGAGTTCAAAATCAGAGGAAATATTTAAAACAACATTGCAGGACAGTCTGAAATAAATACAGAAAACATCTAAGCTATACTTCACTATATTCCTAACTGAATCTAAGAGAAATTACTGCACCCTGGTTAACTTACGTACAGCAAGGCAAGTGCAGATGTGGTGAGTGGATGTTTCCAGCTGATGCTGCCAGTTCAAAGACAAAATATAAAATGCCCAGTCTCTCTCTCTCTCTCTCCCTCAAAGAGTTCTTAAATTAATATCAAATATTACTACTGGTGTAGCTGGCAGCATGACATCACTTTGTGTCATCTGACCTTAGTTCCCAAGCTAAACTCTCATTGTTAAAAACTACCAGCATTTAGCATCACCCTATGAAAACACATAAACAAGGACCCTTCTTCAATCTTTGCAGCTGATGCAAGACATAAAACAATAAAACACTTAGTTATAACACAATGCAGAAGGCTCCCTAGTTTTAGATATCCTGTCTCCTTGCTGCATTGAAACTAACTTTTATGGCGCAGCTTTAAAACAAATCAATATATTTTAAGGGTTATGCAACAATTTTTACATGATCTTTTTGCCTATGTATCTTCCACTTAATCCCATAACGTGACTTTATTAGTCACAATGGATATGAGATCATTGTTCAATGTTATACCTAATAGAGAAGGTAAATAAGCTATGGTTACTTACCTTTCAGAACACAGCAGTTATGCTAAGAATATATTACTGTACTTAGTGAATTTGTGGACGTAGTTCTTTATAAAAACATCTCTGTTTTTTATAATAGATACTATCTTCAACTTAATGGCATGGCTATAGGCACTGTATGTGCCAATAGCTATGCCAATATGGTGATGACTGTATGGAAACAACAATATACTTTAAGTGATAGTAGATACAGCCATCATATTTCTTTTTATTGTCATTTTGTTGATGACGTTTTTCTTCTATGGGCAGGCACTAAAGTACAATTGAATGAATTTGTTGATTTCATCCATAGATCAACATCATACCTTAATTTTGCTGTAAAGTGTTCTGATAGATTATAGAGTTTTTGGATGTATGTGTTACAGTGAATAGTCATGGGGAATTAAATACCCAAGTATATTGGAAACCCTGTTATCACAATAAGTTGTTACACAGGAGAAGCATGCACCCTTGACATATATTCACCAATATAGTAAAAGGTCAAAGTATAAGAGCCTCGAGACTCAATGCAGATGAAAGTCATTTTCAAAATTCAATAAGGCATCTTGCAGATAGTTTTGTAGTGAGAGGCTATAATGAAGGACAAGTACAATATATAATGGATGAGGTTGTTTCCCTGAGGTCTACCAGAGCAAGCCCATACTACTCTAATGAAATATCACTACATAAAGAGAATTATGCTCAAAAAGCCATGGAGGGATTAAAGTTCTCCATGTACAATAGTAGTAACGTAAATGATATTATTAATATCATATATAAGCATTGGAATATTTTAACAGTAGATGACAGAATAAGGATGGTAGTGGGAGAAAGACCATCCTTTCATTATAAAAATAAAAAAATCTATTAAGAGGTTAATATGTTATCAAAATTATTGTATAGATCGATCTAAAACACATCTGAATATAGGTACGCACCCTTGTGGGATCGGCAATTTCTGTGTATTCCTAGACACCATGAGACAGAACATCCTGTAACAGGTAAATTTTTTCAGTTTAAGGTTACAGCTAATGGTAATACTATTTACCTGATACATTTAGCCTACTGTGAATTATGTAGATCTTTTCATGTAGGCAAGACAAGTCAATGATTGAGAGACAGGATCATGGACACATTTATAATATAAGAATTAACTCACAGATTAATGCCTTATCTAAGCATGGTATTGCTGCACCTGGGCATGATACTTTTAAATTTATGGTCCTTGAAATTATTCAACAAAATGAATGGCTAGGTGATATAAGAAACATAAAAGAATTACAGGAAATAAGATGGATTATTAGACTTCAAGCTGATGGTAACTTGGGGCTGAATAGGAGTGTACCTCTAAAGTCCGTGTTAAAGAACAGATCGTTGTTTAGATAATATATTCTATATATTTGCATTTAAAAAGTTGTACTCTGATGTATTTTTCGTAAGTATTATGCAAGAATGCCATTATTTGAGACAACCTAAATAAGTAATTTGATGAGGTTTACCCCAGTTGAATGGGCAATTGCGTTCTGATCAGCCTTGCCCTTGCTTATAACCAAAGCTATATACTTTAGTTTTGTGTATGGAGTTATTCTATACCATATGTATTCTGAGTAAATATTCAATATGTTCTCTATGTATAATTATGTACTGCTATTGGACAGTAGAATCTTTTGGTTATATCTTAGTGTGTTTTGAATAGACTTGCTCTAGCTAATAACAATATTTAGATCTTAGCACCGCCTATGTGGCTCAATAAAGTATCTATTTTGCTTTTTAAGTTTAGTTACTGCTGAACCTGGCACTGGCTTTTAAAACCTTTTTGTTATGTTTCTGTTGAGATTTTTGTTTTTAAGTAATAGGTTTGACTAAAGTAGATATAGCTTTTAGTCAATCATGTTTCTATAGTTTGTTTTACCAAGGCTTATAATTATTAAATCTTTACCAGATCTTGTATTATTATTCAGTAACTTTAAATATAGCCAATGTACATCTGGTATTCAGTTGTTAAGAATTTTCTTGACAAAGGTGTATTACACAGGAACCATGTTTTTAGAAATGTGCCTTAGGTGAGAATAATGTCTTATATGATGTTCTATCATCTCATTTGTCTTATAAAAGTTAATGATTATAAATAAATCCGATAAGAACCCACACTGTTTTTATAGAGCAAGAGTGTTGTTACTAAGTGCATGCAAATGAATTTTTATATTAATTAGGAATTTTGCCTTTATAAATTTTTAGAATTTGTTATAATTATTATTTTTGATAAAAATATTAGATCTAAATTGTAACTTATGTAGGGTGAAGTGTAAGATATATGGATTCTTTGCTTATTGCTAAAATGAAGAAGTTGGATGCTAACCAATAGAGCAAGTACAATATGTAGAACATGACAAAATATTTCTTTCAGTTATTAGTTTTGCATTTTTATATCCATGACCCCATTTATTAAGATCCATAGTACTGTCATTTGTATTTATGGAACAGTGAACTAGCACCTAATTGAGGTGCATTGACACTAAGTTTAGAGTTATAGTTATTAAGTAAACGTGCCTTTAAGATGACGTTATGTAATTCACTGCCATTGTCACAGGATGTTTCTTGGATACATTGTATTTCATTGGATGTAGTTTTTTAAAAAGTTTAAAGTTAAGTGTTTGTATATTTGATTGTATCTTGGTCTGAAGAAGCAGGCTTTTGACCTTTGAAAGCACTAACCAACTTCATTAAAATCATTTGATTTTGTTTTACCCTGGCCGCATGTCGGCTCGTTCATATTATTTTATTTATCTTTGCTACGCTGGTGTTTTTATCGAATGGACTGTTAGTCCTAGTTGCTGGTATTTGCCTTTATTGGTCGTATTATATCAGTAAATAGTTTATTAAAGATGAAGGCATATGTAAAATATGCTATTTATTTCTCTTTACTTCATTTATACATTATATGATGTTTTTATAACTTTGTAACTTAGGATTTTGGCATAGAACATTTTACTATATAGCATAGTAATGAAAGGGAGAGGGTTAAATGTATCATGCGACCTGTAACATATATAAACTGCTTCAATGGATGTTAACATTGTCTGAAGAAGTCTATATTCCTGAAAGATGAAAGCATTTATTTGTTTGTTTTTAAAGTGCAATAAAAATCTTGTTGGGGACAGCACAAGTTGGTTTTGGTAGATACCTTGACTTATAGGCTCAGCGTCCATGACTTTGAGACTCCTTGTGTTGTGTGAGGAGGTAAGCTTAACTTGCCAAGTGTGATTTGTGCCTATATTGTGTTCATAGGATCATAGGATCATAGTAAGTTAATAGGCTACTGGCTCTGGGGCCCTTGTAAGCCTAGCCAATAAATTAGCCCATGTTCCCACAAGTCAGCACCTGATACCCCTGTCCATCAGAGACATAGGTGGAATCCCAGGGGGTGTATTTTCTATTTCCAATCCAGTCATTCAGGTTCCTCTTAAAGAGGGATAATGAAGTGCTCTGCTTGACGTGGAGAGCGAGTCTATTCCACAGATGGGGGAGTCTCTGGGAGACAAATCTGTCCCACCAGCAAGTCCTATTGATGTGGCAGACCAAGTTGAGGTTTTGTGTGTGGGTCACACCAGTGGAGTTTGGCTTGTGGATATGCAGCAATTTCATCAAGGTGGGGTCAGAGATTGCTCTGTATGCCAGACATAGATCACCTCTGCAGAGTCTGTATGAGATGGAGTAGAGAGACAGGGCTTTTAGCCTATCCATGTAGGATAGATTTTTGATGCCCTGGATTATCCTGGTCAGGAACTTCTGTGGTCTCTCCAGCTGCTGCATGTGCTTCATGAGGTACATGCCAAAAGGTGCGTTATACCCAATGATGGGCCTAATAAGGGAGGAATACAGGGGAAATTATGACTTCCTTGTTTCTGAAAGAAATCCCCTTAGTAATGAAGTGAGCCAAGTAGAAAGCTCTCCATACAATCGAGGCAACATGGTGGTCAAAAGTTAAATTGCTGTTAACCTGGGTGCCCAGGTCCCTCACAAGTGCTGGCATGCTTAGGACATTGTTATTAATGTTATAATTTGTGGAGATATCACTCTCCACAAAGGGGGTGATGATGCATTTTTTGCCGTTTAGTTTGAGGCCGTGTTTCTGGCACCAGTCATTTGTTTGAGTGAGACCCCAGTTAATGACAGTGCCTAGCTTGTAGTCATCTGCAAACTTGGTCATCCATAGACCTCTGGTTTTGTCTTGCACCTCAGAGAAGTACATCTCAAACAACAGGGGCCCCAAGACTGAACCCTGGGGTATGTGGCTGATTACGGGTCTACTATTTGAGATAGTTTCCCCTATTTTGACTGAGTGAGTTTTATCAGTGAGCCAGTTAGCTACCCATCTGGTCATATATGGATTTACACCAAGCTGGGATAACTTATCTATTATACTCAAGTGGAGAGTAGTGTCGAAGGCCTTGGCTAGGTCAAGGTAGGCGCCATGCACTGTCTTCCCCTCATCCATGGCTTTGTTGACCAACTCAAACAAGTCAACCAAATTTAACAGGCATGATCTCCCCTTGACAAAATCAGACTGTGTGGGATAAAGCATTTGGAGGTTGCCAATGTTCTTGTTAATGTGGTCTGTGGTAATGCATTCCATGGCCTTCCAAGTCAGGCTAGTTGGCTGATGGGTCTGTAATTGCCTATATCGGTGGATGCTGCACCTTTGTGCAGAGGGATGATGCTGGCCATCCTCCACTCGACTGGGACACAACCGGTACTCAGGTTTAGGTTGAATTGGATGCCTAATGGTGCTGTGAGTTCCTGCCTGAGTTGATACAGAATGCAGACTGGGATGTTATCGGGTCCCATGGAAGCTGCATTTTTAGCATTTGAGAGGCCGGTAATGACTTGTTCCCTAGAGATAAGGGGTGGGGGGCAGGTGCTGGGGATATCCTGGATTACTAATGGGGGGACAGAGGGGTGGCATTTTCACTGAACCTGTCTGCAAGCAGATTGGCTATATCCATGGCTATATCCATGGCATTTGTGTATGTGGTGGCCTTGAGCATCAGTTTTGAGCAGATTTGGGTATTTCCCCTTAGATTGTAGATGTATGCAAAGAAGGCCTTATGGTTTTCTTTTGTAGTCTGAGGAACTGATTCTGCAAGGGTCTGTCAGTGCAGTGAAAGTTTTAATGCTTCTGCAGTAGTGTGGGGGGAGGGGACCCTCAATTCCTCTTTAACTACAAAAGAAAACACTGAACCAAGACCTGTAATTTAGTTACTTTTCTGGTTGTAGCTGGATAACTTCTAAGTATAGCGTAAATCAATGTCCGAGCCAAACATAAATGAGGGTGATTAGAGACAGAAAAGAAGGAGTCCTTTTACCGAAGGTAAAGAAAATAACAGTGACCCTCCTGGATCCCATTATATGTCAGTGGCATGGGAAGTCAAAGTTACTTCCTTATGTCTGGCATGAGTCATGCAAAGTATTATGGGAAAGTGAAAGGCTTGAGGGAGTAGAGATCACATTGATACATCAACCCCCATTGGTAGCCAGGTTGTGGAAAGCAGGCTAAAATTACAAATAAAGCACTTAGAGTGATTTTGAGGTGTTAAAATAGGTCAGGAAACAAAGACAGAGTGAAAAAACTGTTTTTTTAGTTCTAGGCTGGAGTTTTCCTTTAACCCTAGCTTGGGCAGGGTCAGGGGACATGGTGACTTTAAAGGTGACCGCTTTGTCTGATTTTACCAGGGATGATGACACTGCGGGGGTGCTGCAGTGGTTCCCTATGTTGGTTACTACCAAGTCCGAGATGTTGTCAGCTCTTGTGGGGGTGTCAACCAGCTGGTCCAAGGCATTAGCATTGATGAACTCAAGGAATCTTTGAGCATTTGTGTTCGGGCTCGAGTAGATCTTCCAGTCAATGGTTGGGTAGTTAAAATCACCCAGGATCAGGGTATAGGGTTGAATCTTAATAGATTCACAGAGGTCCAGAAAGGTGGTGTGGGCATTCTGGGTCAACATTGGGAGCCTGTAGCTAACTATGATTTGAATATGGGTCTTGTCAAATTTTAACTGCACCTGGAGCATCTTCTGTGTGTCGTACTGTTTGACCAGTCTGGAGGTGTGTATATCTTTAAAATATAATGAAACACAACTTCCTTTGGCTTTGCTGCCCTCAGTTTAGGATCTGTATGTATGATAGGATAAGTAACCAGGTAAGGCTGGGGGAACTCGCCGCAGCTTGGAACCAGTTTTTTTTGACTGCAGAAATGTCAGCATCTTCCAGGGTTAAGAATGCTTGCAATGAGTACAATTTCACATTGAGACTCCTAGCATTTAGCAGCATGACTTTTAAAATGCATTTAGATGAGATTCTCATGTTGGTAGTTTTGACCTCAAGACATTGCCTAAAAAAGGCACTATGGGAGAAACAAGACCCTTCACCAGGAGCCAGAAACCCAAGGTAGACAGATGCAGGCCATCTCTGGCAAAACATCTATGTCTGTCAGTCATGTCTTCCCAGGCCGACAGGTATTGAATCCCCTTAGAATGACACCAGAAAGTAAGCCAATTGTTAAAATCAATTATTTTTTGTTTGTAGAGGCATCATTCTGAGCAACTGTAGAATGATGCTTAAGGCTAGTGATGTGCCTGCCTGGAACCCATATTTCGTGAGCTTGATCATGTCTCTATATAGTCTAGAGAGGAATGTTTCAAGTCATTCACACCAACATGTAGTATGACAGAGTCATAGCAGTACTTGTTGAAGGACATGAGTGCATGGGTGATGTGGCGGATTCTGGCACCTGCAAACAACTTACCATGACTTTCTCCTTATTCAGCCTAGTGAGTGTGTGTGGTGTGGTAGACTGTGGAGTTTGCATGTGTTTTTGTCTCAGAGGTCACTTTTGTTTAGGTATGTTTTTGTTAAGAACCTCTGCATGTATGAGTGGGTGTTATGTTGGTGTGGGTGATGTCTGAGGTGTGTTTGTGCAGACAACCTTCTCACTACTAGGTATACTAGCTTGTAAGGGAGAAAGCATAGACTCCAAGTTTTTAATGTAATTGCACCTCCCACAAATTGTATTCCTAGGTGGTGTTAAGAGAGAGTTGTCCATGTATATGAGACAGTTGCTACACTGTCTCAGGATGCCCATATCAACCAGATTAGCAGGTGAAATTGTACGAAACTGTCTGTCCATATTTGTCAGCATCGGTAAGGGGGAAGAGCTAAGGGGGGGGTGAAGGTGGAAAGATCTGAGATGAGTACTAGTAGCTTGTGCTTGTACAGAGGCTGTAAAGAAGCTTCACTACCTCAGGATCGAGCAAGTGCTAGTAAGGGAAAATTTGAAGCTGGAATACCTTGCAATGGGTTAAATCAGTGTAGTGGCAGTGTACGATGAGCAAACAAGTGCAGCCCTGTGCAAACCCAGATGGAAGAATCTAGAAGCTCAGAGTACTACCCAGTCCTACTAGCCCCTGCACTCTCAACCAATCATTCATGCCAGAGAAAGTCAGGCAGCCCTGTTACTTTCCCTAAAAGAGAAGGCAGGCCCTTACAAGCACAAGATAGCTGCCAAGAAACTCAACAAGCAAAACAGGCCTGGATGCAGCAAACCTGTATCCA
The DNA here is from genome assembly GCF_019279795.1 of Protopterus annectens. Classification (NCBI taxonomy): domain Eukaryota; kingdom Metazoa; phylum Chordata; order Ceratodontiformes; family Protopteridae; genus Protopterus; species Protopterus annectens. Next base: position 40,784,435 of record NC_056738.1, read on the forward strand.
GACTATACTACTTGACTAGAACACAGAAAACTCCCAGGAAATGCACAGAAAAGCACAGATAGAGCACTCGCAAACAGAAAATGCAACTCTCAGTATGAAAAAAGCAGTTTACAGTTAAGTAATTCAGTAAAAATGCAGTTACAGTGATGAAAAACTACTTAGCAATGAAAATACAGTTAAAACAGTATAAAAAAGTACAAAAATGCAGTGAAACAGTAAAAAAGCTTTATAACAGTGCAAAATTTATTAGATTCGCTGTATAGCACAACTATAAGTGTTAGAAAATGCAATTCAATGAAATAAATGTAAAAAAAAACACTTATTCTGCTCTTAGAGCCTCAGGGAATTTCTGCTATGTCATAGTGATGAATCACCACTCCTCTGCCTGGTAAAAACGTGCACAGCCCCCTGCAAACACATGGTTTAAATACCAGAAAAAATGGAAGAATCTAGAAGCTCAGATTATTAACCAGTCCTGCTATCCCCTGCAATTTCAACCAATCACTCATGCTAGAGAAGGTCAGACAGCCCAGTTACTCTTACTAACTGAGAAGGCAGACACTTACCAGCACAAGATGGCTGCCAAGAAACTCAGCAAGCAAAACAAACAGGCCTGGATGCAGCAAACCTGTATCAAGACTATGCTTCTTGACTAGAACACAGAAAACTCTAAGAAAATGTGCAGAAAAGCACAGACAGAGCACTCACAAACAGAAAATACAACTCTCAGTATGAAAACAGCAGTTTACAGTTAAGTATTTCAGTAAAAATGCAGTTACAGTAATGAAACTGCTTAGAAATGAAAATACAGTTAAAACAGTATAAAACAGCACAAGATGGCTGCCAGGAAACTCAGCAAGCAAAACAGCCAGGCCTGGATGCAGCAAACCTGTATCCAGACTATGCTATGCTTTATCCAGACTATGCTATGCTTTGGAGGTCTCTGAGGTTTAGGCATGTTAATATTTAGAACCTTAGCATATGATAGATTATGCATATTGTGATGGCCTTGGAGAGGTGTGATGTGCGGTGTACTGCTGATGATTTTGGTGTCTGAGTTTACTGTGTGTGAGATTTCTGCCTCCAAGAACATATATATATATATATATATATATATATATATATATATATATATATATATATATATATATATATATATATACATCTCTGACAAACTGTGTTATGCTGATTGAGTAGCAGGTGATCATCAGACAGTGTGAAACAACGTTTACTCTGTCTTAAGATATCCAGCTCAACCAGGATGGTTTCAGATGTTGTTGGGAAGTTCTGGGTGATTGTTTTCACAGGAATTACTTGGGGAAGCAGGTGTGACTTTAACTGCTTGGAGTATGGTTTGTTAAGGTTACTTTTTTGGGTAATCTTACTATTAACGTATGGTGGCATCCCTAGTTATCTGGTCAGAGATGTACTGCAGCACACAGTGTGTTTATTTGCACTTGACACAGGTTATTTGTGCCTCAGACCTGGAGTTCTAAGGCCATATTGATTTTGCATGTCTATAGTAGGGAAAAAATCTGTTGCACAGTCAATCCACTACAGAATGAATCTATATACAGCAGTGTTCTGAGTGTGGCTCTGCACAGCTTTTTTCTTCCTTTTTTGATGAAAAGCTTGTTTCTTACACTTCAGGGCTTTCCACGCTTTTCAGAGTCTTGAACAAATGACCCTGGGTGGGTGCATCTCTATGCCACTCATAGCAGATGAGACTGAGAGGGATCCAGTCAAATAAAGCCAATAGTGGAGTTCTGCGACTTTAGAATCTTTAGCAAATCACATTTCACTTATTCCTATGACTCTAGGCTACAGGTCAATGACCTGGTTAGAATTTCAGAAACTTCAACCTATACTGTGTAGCAAGGAAAGACTGTAATTAGTGCACAAATAGTAGGGCACCACAGGACAACAGCACTTAATGTATCAGTGGGGGCTGGGAATGCTATAACAATGTAGCAGACACAAGAACAGGGGAAAAACTCTAGCAAATGCAATGAACAGAAAATTAGTGAAATCAACTTTAAGAAAGAAAATGATAAAATGAATACTAGACTAACAGCAATGTAATGGAATGTAAACAACTGTAGAAGTTCAGACGGACAAGTCCTGCAGCAAAAAATTACAGTACTGCCACTATTGCAATCCAACTACCGTTTAAGGCACTGGATTAGGCAGAGATTTACCAATAACACTGCTTATGAAAAATGCAGTAATAAATGACAAAATGAGGCTCGAATGCTGCAATGGTTCACAATTCTTCTGCAATTGTGAATGAAACTACAAGACTAAATTTCCAGACTATTTAAAATACAAACAGTTAACTTTTAAAAGTAATTCTACTTATGGAGATAGAAGTGCAGTATCATCTATAAACAATGTCCTGAACTTGCAGTAATTCATAATTCTCCCACAATTACAAACGAAGCTTCAAGACAAAGATCCAATAATTTACTTTTGATACAAAATGAGAAGTGGCAGAAACTGCAAAAATATAAGTAACAAAATAAAGGTGAACATAATTGCAGCTTTAATATGAGACAGATAATGTATGACATTGAGGCTAACTCAAGTTTTAACAGTCTGAGGGGTTGGCCTTGCCAGTTTCATCTGTTAGTGCCCAGTAAGAAAAGTAGAGGAGATGAGACTGGGAGGAGCTTCCAAGGTCAGGTATACAGTAGGGGCGGGCAGCTCAAATGCCTCCAAGAAAACTAATTTAAATGGTAAGATACACACAAAAGTTTATATGTAATTCACTGCATTCCAAACTGGGTCCAAATGCTTTGTTTGGTTTTAGCTTGCAGAGAGCTTCTCAGTTTCCAAGGGTCTTAACACAATGATGGTTGACTGCTCATGAAATATAAAATGCCAGAAGACTGGAAATAGCTTAAAGCTCTAGTTTATCTTCCCAGAACTGCAGAAATCTCCCACTGCCACTGGGCTTAATTACCACAAGCTTTAGTTAAAATTCATACAGCTGGCCAAAGCTGGCTTTTTTAAGTTTGAAATTGACTAAGCCCAGTAATTAGATGATCAATGCTGATTAATCCACTTGAGAGCTCAGAAAATAACTATGAAAACTGCAAAAGCCACATCAAATTATAGCTGTAGCTTCAGATTCAGAGGAGAGATAGTAAAAATGCATAAAATGAGAGATCCCACTCAGAAGCAATTTAAATACCAGACACAGTAAAGTAGAAACTTGAAAAAGTATTGCAAACTATAAAAGAGTTAATAGCTTTAACTTCAGATTCAGAACAAACACAAAACATAAAACAAAACAAATTGTGAATAAAATTCACACTAACCTCCCATTGTTTGGTACCCCTAATAAACTCTAGGAATTAGCATAACTCCTAGAATGGTACAATTCAGTACCCTAGGCATTAACTACATGAATTAGCATAACTGTTAAAAAATTTAGACTGTTTCTGTTATTGCATTGTGCTAATATTTTAAATTGTTAAAAACTTTGACTGTAAATATTACTCATTGCATTGTACTAATATGTGCACTCTACTAATATGTGTTTTTCTGTTTGTTTAATTTTGCTTCATTTGTGCACCTTACATTTCTCTAATAACTTACTCTTATGTTAAATCTGTAATTTGTAATTTTCTGGAACTTTTCTCCCCAGGACTCCATTGAAAATGGGCTCCTTGTGGCCCAGTGGACTATCCTGGCAAACAAACTAGAAATAAATAAAACAGGAATCACACACAATTGATTTAAATGATGACAAAGGATGAATGGCAGGATAGATATATAGACAGACGTATAGAAAGGAAGGAAGGAATGAAGGGGAAAGAGACAGAGAGACAGCGAAGGAAAGACAAATGAGCCACAGCCGGGACAGTGATTGATGTTGCTGTCATTAAAATCCTGATGCAGTGCCAGTTATTTCAGTGAAAGGAGAAGCCAGCTACATCAGATAACTTGTTCTCAGGAGATTCTGTTGCAAGGAATACATGATGCAGCCTGAACGTCAAATTAATTCAGATAAATACATTTTTATAAATGAATCTGAGCTGCTTTGACTCACCTCAAGCAAAATAACCATGATTTCTCATTTATTTCATTTTCTTAATGAATGAATATACCTGTTTTTTCTGTACTTTGCCATTTTTTATTCTTGATCTGGATGTGTTACCAGAATTTTTTCTTGTAAAATTCACTATTTCTGCTCACTTGTGTTTGCAGAATGTTTATAACATATGGAAACAGTACACAGGTTTTGTCCAAGGCAGTAAGCATGAACACATATATTTAAATAATTAAGTCCTCAAGAAGCAGATAATAAAAAAACTGCATTTTTTTATAATCAGAAAAAAATATATAAAACAATTGTCCATTGTCAGCTCTTTGAAGTGTGCAAACGTGTAATGAAAGAAAGCCACATTTCACTTTTATTTTAATTTGCATATGGAACAGAGCAGCTCACATAAAAATATTTTAGAATCCAATCATCTCTTTTTTTCTGGGTCGCAGTCATTGCCCTACACCAGATACTTAGTGCAGCCGTACTTAATTACCCAGATGTATTTTATTATCTAAGCTACTATTTGATATCTGAATTTGTCACTTAGCATTGCTTTGCTTGATGAAGAAGTAGAGAATAAGCCTGTCTGGTTTCCCTTTTAAGGCCATTTAAATCATTACCTTTTCTCCAGCTGTTCAAGGCCCTCTTGAACATTTCTGTGGATTTACTCTCCTTCATCAGTTTCTGTAGTGCACTGCATAGACCCTCAGCCCTCTCTGAAGAAGTACTTCTTGAAATTCAGGGAGTATTTAGTCCCTGCAACCTGCTGCCTCTGCCTCCTCTTTCGTCTGATGTTTTTCCTGTTCAGGCTGACCCATTTAACCTCCTTGACATGATATTCAGCACTCTTGTCATATCCTCCTATCTCCTTTAGACACTCGGTGAGATCTAGTTCCTCCAGCATCTAGTCGTACCCCTTCTGCTTAACTCCACCACCTTCCTGGTAGCATTCATTTATTCATTTCAACTCTTTTCATTAGCTTGGTGACTGTCTGCTTGTATGGTCCTGAGAGATGCAAAAATTACTAGAGGTGTGGTCGGACTCGAACTCAGTAGAGTGATGAGCATTACCTATTTGCTTCTGGAGTCTATCACAGAGGAAATATTGCAGTATTCTGTTTCCAGAAGCCTCTTTACTCTCACTTCTGTTAACAAAGCATTATTTTCTGTGACAGTTATGTCACTGAACCCCCTATTTTTTTTATTTTTATCCATAGCCTTTCCACCCACTTTCAAAAGCATCCCACAGAATAATTTAATATTTCTTGTCATAGGGATACTTAACCATACTTTCATAGTATACTCATCTTAAAATCCTTTATGAGTTTATATTATGTTTCCTTTATCATTATGCATTTTAATCGTGTGTGTCATCCTAATATAAACATTTACTTTTATTTTATAATTTTCATATTACCAATCACTGTTTCTTTCCCTTTTTCAAGTTTTCATCTGATCGGTCAAAAATGATCAAGATTGTTCTGTCCTTCTCCTCACTCATGATAACACAAAGTTACTGCCTTTGATGTTGTAAGCTTTGCTATATTCTCTGCTTTTCTTTTGCTTTTTTCTGTGTATTTATGCTGTGAAACAAAGCCTGTTATCTACTCACATTTTCTGATCTTTTATTTCTTTAATGGATATTTCATTTATTTTTTACTTATTTATTCTTGTTGACTAAGTTAGTCCCACTCGGCTAGTGGCCTCTTTCAGTGGAGACCAGAGGTTGCATTTATACTACTAGGGGAAATTTGGCCATGGCAACAGGGAACTTCCCCTACTCTTTGCATATGGGGGTGCAATTCATTGTTAAACTTCCTGTCTTCCGGTCCGAGCATGGAGGTGGCTCAGAGAAGCAGGACGTTGAAAATCTAACATGAAGGAGACATAAAGCATTTGTCAGGTTTTTGAGATGAATGGAGATGTTAATCTGACAGCAAACAATGCTAACATATTAAATGGTGAAGCTCAAGGTAGAAGCAGTGATAAGAAGGGAGAAAAGAAAGTGAAGATTGGTTTCAACAGAATCTGTTTTCAAGAGAGTCTGCAACACCTAAGTGTGTTGTTACAACCCTCCAGTCAGGAGGCTTGCGGGATGTTTATCTGAAAGAACTTATCGAACAGAGTGAACTGGAAAGTGAAAAGGCAGTGTCATGGCATGAAATAATGGACAGGATACAAGAGGAAGAAGTTCAAGAAGTAAGGAAGGAAGAGAAGCAATAGTGTGCACAAATGGTAAGAGAAGGGGAAGGAAAAGAATTGAAGAAAATAGAGTTAAGAAGAAAGCATTTGTGAGGATAAGCAGCAAAATGGAAAAAGAACTGAACAGGTATGAAGTATGGGACAGCATCATTTCACCACTTGGTACTGAACCCAGACAGATAAAATCATTTATTTATATTATTAAAGATATGTTTATGACATTTTCTTTGAGGAGCTGCAGTATATGGAAACATTCTTAGAACAATATGAAAAAAGAAAGAACAAAAATCCTTGAAACTTATATGTTGTGTGGTCATTAAATAGAGAAGCAAAACAAAGAATATTTATACAATTTCAAACTGAAGTGGAAAGAGCTGATTTAAAAGACTATTTAAAACTGTTTGTACAGATGTAATGAACATTACAAAGACTTTTGACAAAAGAGGTTTACGGACTTGGAGATGGGAATGTGGTATTATATTGAAAACGCAACATGACAAAATAATACATTTGCCTAGTATAATTAATGTGCAGGGGAATAAGGTATTGGTTAGATATCGGGGACAACCAAAGGCCTGTTTTTTGTGTGGAAAAGATGATCATTTAATTAATAACTGTGACAAAAGGAATGTTTTATTTGTGGTAAAGTTGGTCATGAAGCAAAAAAAAAAAATGTGAGCAAAAATGTATAAAGTGTGAAAAAAATGGGACATTCATGGATGGACTGTAATGCTAAAGAAAATTGTACACAGGACACAGTGTTAGACCAAGACAGGGAAATGTTTCAGTAGATAACACAGAAGAAACACAAAAAAGAAATAATGAACGAGGAAGATACAAGTATGGAAATAAAAGAATGTATGAGGGAAAAAAGGAGAAATGGAGGAAGAAGTAAGTAATCCAAGTGATGAAGGGGAAGATAAATGGATAAGAATTAAAAGCAAAAGAAATTCTATTGGGAAATGAGTGAAAGATAGAAAGTACAAATTTAAAAATAGGCACAGGAGGTAACAGAAAAGGTAAAGGATAAAAACAATAGAAATCTTTCCACAAAGTGAGAATCCTAGCCATAAATATGAATAAGCTACGGAACGCTCAATGAAGTCTAGGAATGCTGGAATGGTGTAAATTGTTAGATATCGATATTAGGTTCATAGGTTCATAGGTATGTACTAGGCTATCTGCCCGAAGGCATTTATAAGCCTAGCCAAAGTGTGTCGGCTTTCGCCACCCCCTTGATTAATTAACTGATCCTCTGTCAAGCAGATCCAATTAAGTGATCCCAGGAGTGTATTTTCTGTTACCCATCCACTCGTCAAGGTTTCTCTTGAAGAGTGTCAGTGAGGGGCTCTGCCTAATGTAGTTTGGAATTTTGTTCCAAAGCATGGGGTGTCTCTGTGACAGGAATCTATCCCTCCAGCATGTTCTATTTATTGTTGTGACAAGGTTTAGCTCACTAAAGCACGTGGCTCACAGTGACTTGGATTTCTTTAGGTGGAGCATGTCCATCAATTCTGAGTTGGACATGGCTTTGTAAGTCAGGCAGAGATCACCTCTGAGTAAGCAATATGCCACTGAGTACAGCTGGATTTTTTTCAGTCGGGCTGCATAGGACATATGTTTGAGGCCAGTAATCCTCTTGGTGAGGTACGTTTGTGGTCTCTCCACCTGTTGGAAGTGTTTTGTGAAGTACATCTCAAATGAGGCATTGTACTCTATGATGGGTCTTATGATTGACGAGTAGGGGGGCACTATAACCTCTTTATTTCTAGATGCGAACCCTTTAGTAATTAGACGGGCCACATAGAAGAATTTCCTAACTACTTTGGCAATATGATTGTCAAAGGAGAGATTACTATCTACCTGGGTCCCCAGATCTCTTATTACCTCTTCTGTATTAAGGGGGCTGCCACCTATGTGGTAATTTGTTGGTGTTTTTGTTTTTCCCAAATGGGATGACTATGCATTTTTGGCATTTAGCTTGAGGCCATGACTTTGACACCAGGTGTCCGTCTCCATAAGTCCCTTTTGGAGGATGTCCGTGTCAGCCAGACAGTCAATTATGGCTCCCAGTTTGCAGTCATTGGCAAACTTGGTTAGCCATAGTCCTCCTCTGTTTGCCTGTACTTCTGAGAAGTATATGCTGAACAGTAGGGATCCCAGGACCGAGGCTTGTGGGATACCACTTGTGACTGGTTTAGAGTCGGACCTGGAGCCCACTATTCTTACCGTGTGAGTTCTGTCTGTAAGCCAGTTGGCAACCCATCTCGTGACATAGGGGTTTATGTTCAGGCTGGTGAGATTTTTTGTAATACCTGAATGGGGAATGGTATTGAAAACCTTGGCGAGGTCAAGGTAGGCTGTATGAACAACCTTTCCCTCATCTATGGCCTTGGTGACTGTCTCGAAGAAGTCAACCAGGCATGATCTGCCCTTAACAAAGCCGAACTGGGTCGAGTCAAGTGTTTGGAGGTTCCCAATGTCTTTGTTAATGAGTTCCATGATGATGCACTCCGTAGCCTTGCAGACCAGGCTAGTCAGGCTTATGGGGCAATAGTTACCAGGGTCAGTTGTGACCCCTCCTTTGTGGAGTGGAATAATCATTGCTGTGCACCATTCTCTGGGCACATAGCCTGTGGAGAGGCTGAGGTTGAACAGCGTGTTTAGGTGAGGGGTTAGTTTGTTCTGTAGTTCATGCAAGACACAGCCTGAGACACCATCTGGCCCCATTGATGCTGTGTTTTTGGCTATTGAAAGGGCTATTTTCACCTGTGCGTCTGTGATTTCCACGACACTACACTTTTCCGGTATTGTTGTGGGCCCTTTTGGGGGTGAAAGGGAGGTGAAGTTTGCACTGAATCTATCTGCCAGAATGTTGGCAATATCAATAGGTTCAGTATATTTTGTGCTATTTTGCACTAGTTCAGTGCATATCTGCAAGTTGCCACTTAGATTCTTAACATAGCTAAAGAAGGCTTTGTGGTGATCTTTTGAATCCTTGGCTATTTTTCTTTTGAAGTTAGCCTTGGATGATTTTATGAGGGACCTTAGTTTCTTACTGATACTGATCAGGGATGTCTTTCCTTTTTGGGATTTGCTTTTTTTCTGAACTAGTTTCCTCCTTCTATTGTATAGCCTGTTTATGGCAGGGGTCCACCAGACTGGTTTCCTTCTCTTAGAGGAGTGAGTCTTGGTTTTGCTAGGGATGGCACGATCCATGCATTCTTGTAGGTGCTCATAGAGTGCATTTGTCAAGGTTTCTGCATCTTGGGCAGTGTTATCCTTTAGCGTGGAGGCTGTGAAACTTACTGCCTCTGTCTTAAGTAAGGTGAAGTTTGCTTTAGAAAAGTTTTTTACTGTGGTTTCCTTAGTTGGGGGTGGTGGTGGGGTGTGGACATCCAGAGTGATTAATTTATGGTCTGATCTAACCAGTGATGGGTTGACCTCCGGTGTGGAACACATGTCGCCCATGTTTGTGATGACCAGGTCCAATATGTTTTCACCTCTAGTAGGGGTGTTTACCAACTGATCCAGGGCATTTGAGTTGATGAATTCCAGGAAGCGCTGGGCCTGGGAGTTTGTACTCGAGTAGTTTTCCCAGTTAATGGTAGGGTAATTGAAATTGCCCAATATCAGGGTGTTTGGTAGGACCTTCATGTTTTCCAGTGTCTCCAGAAAGGTGGAGTGGTGGTCCTGGATCATGGAGGGTGATCTGTAGCAAGCCACAATTTGCACTGCAGATTTGCCCAATGTTAGCTGCACATGGATGATCTCAGAGGTATCATGCTGCTTCACTAACCTGGAGGTGTAGGTATCCTTGATGAATATGGATACACCCCCTCCTTTTGTCCTTTTGTGTTTCAGTCCGTGTTCTGTGGCTGAAATGTGTGGTACAAGTTGTAGCCCAGTAGTGCTGGGGTGCTCTCTGGAGCCTTGAACTAGGTTTCAGTTACTGCACAGATGTCGATGTTCTCCATACTGAGGAGTGCTTTGAGCGCATGCATTTTGAGATTTAAACTCCTGATGTTGAGTAGCATAACCCACAGTTTTTTGTTAATTGTGTTGTTTACAGAGGTGGGTTTGACTTTTGAGCCTTGCCTAAAAAAGGCACTATGGGGGCAGCAAGAGCCTTGGCCAGTATTCGAAAGCCTAGGGGTGACAGGTGCAAGCCATCTCTTGTGAAGCAATGTGGCTTGTCGTGCATGTTGTCCCAGGCTGACAGACACTGGATCGCCTTTAAATGACACCAGAAGCTTAGCCAATTGTTGAAATTGATATTTTTTTTCTTTATACTGAGGTATCATTCTTGGTGAGGGCAGGATGCTACTCAGGGTCAGGGTCATACCAGCCTGGGCTACATGATCTGAGAGCTCTTCCATGTCTCTTTTCATGTAGTCCAGGGAGGTACGTCTCAGGTCATTCACACCAACATGAACAATGACAGAGTCGTATTTGTACTTGTTCTGGAGTGACCTGAGTGCTTGTGTTATGTGGCAGATTCTGGCTCCCAACAGGCAGCTAACAGTAACCTTCTGCTTGTCCAGCCTAGTGAGTGGGACATCAGTGTGCCTGACTATAGAGTCACCTATTACTAGTGTGTTAGGTATGCTATTTTGCCTTAAGGGCTGTGATTGTGCGACACACTGATTTTGTGTTTTATGTGTTGTCTGGTTTGTGACGGGAGGTGCAGGTTGTTTGGGTGTCTGTTTTGGAGGTCTCTGATGCTTTTGCATGTTTTTATTTAAAGCCTCCAAGTATGATTTTGTGTATTTATATGTATATTTTGCCAGTGCTAGTTTAGTAGGTCTATGTGTGGCTGGAGGTGTGGTGTAAGTGTTAACCTTCTCTTGACTGTCTGTTCCAGTCTTGGGTGGAGAAAGCTTAGCCTCCAATTTGGCTGTATATTTGCACCTCTCGCATATGTTAGTGTTTTGTGGTAGGAGGAAAGAGTTGTCTGTGTACATGAGGCAGTTGTAACATTGCCTCAGGATACCCAGATTCACCAGCTGGACTGGAGAGTACACCTGAAATTGCCCTTTGGTCATGCCTGAATAGTAGGGTGAGCTGCTTAGTCGCTTGGTTGGTGAGGGGTGAATAAAGAGCCTTGCCCTGCTGGGCAATCAAGTGTCAGGGTATATTAGTGCTTGCTATTAGGTCTGAGCAAGTGCTGGGCTGTAGGATACTTTTTGAGTGCTTAGGTTGAGAGTTAGACTAGTTTCAAGGGAAAAATTGAAGAGGAGACTTAGTGGAGCCGGGAATAATTTAACCCTAGCTAACCGGCACTGCCCGGTGCACAAAACCGTGCAAACACGGTTTTTATAGCAGGAAAATGAAAGAGATATAAATTAGCCCAAAATGGCCAATATTTTATTTATTTTTATTTTTATTTTGCATTTGTTGACCGGGCTAGTCTAGCTGGATACATGTCCATTTTCAGTAGAGGCCCGGGGAGAAAAGCTCCAAGAAACATAAAAAATTAATTGATATAGAAGTTATGACAGATCAATATAAAAAAGACAATTCTTACAAGTATACAAGTAATAATGTTTTTTTTTTTGTAGAAATTATAATACTCGTAGTGATTAATAACATAAGCATTAATACTACTAACTAACTAAGCGATAAACTACTAACTTCCGGGCTGGAACCACTCCTCCAGGGACAGATAGGCTGCTCAAAGCTCCCCTCTCTCACAGGTGAACAGAGGAACTTCCATCTATCCAAGTAAGGTATGGGCAACTCAGAAACTTGTAACACAACCCTGAATTCACCACTAGCCTGAAAACTGGACTATACTAGCTTAGAAAGGCAGGAAACAAGGATTTTTTTTTTTTTTTTTTTTTTGAAAAGATAAGGCAAAAGCAGTAAAAAATACACTTAAAACAGCTTTAAATGACTACAAACAATCAGAAAAGGCTATCGCACTTTAGTGTGTAGCCTAAAACAGTTAGCCAAATTATTTAAACAAAAAATGACTTTTTAAAAGTGCAGGCAGTCAAATAAGTGCAATATGTGAAAAAAAACAAGCTTTTGAATCACAGTAAACAGTGGAAAATAACAAATGATTATGTCTAGCAATTATAATATTACTAGACATAAGAATAACAACAGAAGATGAAAGAATATAAGTAAATGGGTCATGGAAAGGCAAGGTTATATGGAACTTAGGACAAGAAAAATGCTCAGGCATAGCAACTTTATACAGTAAATGTATGGAAATTCTGGATTATGCATTAGTAGTACTAGGAAGAAGAGTGACATTAGATATAAGATGCAAGAATCAAATATATAAAGTGATTACATTTTATGCACATACTTCACAGAAACAGAGACAGATTATGTTTAGGAAAATACCTGACTATGTTAGTGTGCATATGCAAGTATAATAACAATAGGAGACTTCATTTGTGATTTAAGACATAAGAGAAATGAAGGGGCAGATGTAAAGGTTATTTCAGATCTGACCAAAAGTGGTAAAATGTGTTTATGTAAAAATAAACATTGGGCATACAAGAGAAGCAATTTGAGAACTGAAATTGACTATTTCACAGTATTAGAGAGTTTAAGGATATTATATCAAGGTATTAAAATTATGGGATTTTCTAATCATTTAGCAATCTGGATAGAGATTCAAGAAAAAATAGGTTATATAAAAATAGGTAGAGGTATAAAAAGAATCAATGAAGAAGAACTAAGTGATAATATAAAGGAAACAATACATCAGCTATGGTTAGATCGTATAAACATGAGAGAATTCTATAAAGATTGAACAAGTTGATGGAGTCGTTTAAAAGAAAAATATAGAAAAGAAGTATTGGAATGGCAAAAGATGAAAAGAGAGCAAGATAGTTGTAAGTGTAAGGAGATCAGCAAATAGGCCTTTAAAAATATAATGGATAATAAAGAAGATTTTTTAGAAAAAGAAAAAAAAAAATATATATATATATATATATATATATATATATATATATATATATATGAAATGAACTAAGAGAAAATTAAAAAAATGTTATTTAATTTTTGCAAGGAAGAAAAGAAGTAGCACCATACTTAAGTAAAATAGTTAAAGAAAATATAAAAATAATAAGAGAGTTAAGGAATGATGAAGGAAGCATAGTTAATACGTAAAAAAATAATGCAGACAATAAAAAGGCATATCTTGAATACTTTTTCTATATGTGAAACTAGAAGGAAAAATTAACTCAAGCAAGCAATAAAAAATGGAAGAAATAATTTCAATGATAGAATTGAAAGATGTGTTGAAAGTAGTAAATGTACAGGCAGCTACAGCTTTATATGGACTTGAATATTTAATATATAAAGATATGCAAGAATGGCAAAAAGAATACTTTTTACAGGTGTTTAATGAACGGTTTGAGAAAGGGGTAAATGATGAAAAAAATATGTATGGGTGCAATAAAATTTGAATGGAAAAAGGGAGAAAGAGCAGGCATAAAAAAATGGAGGTCCTAGTGCTAAACAATGTGGATTAAGATTTTTATGAAGATAGTACAGAAAAGATTAGTGAGTATGACTAAAATTATTGAATGAAACAGTCTTTGGAGTAAAAGAAAAAGAAAGTCAAGAAATTTTAATGACAATAACAGAATTGGTAGATGATATAATAAATAGGAAAACAGAATTGAAAATATTAATAGGGGATGTAAGCAAAGCATTTGATACAATACAGCATGAATCATTATGGGAAATCTTGGAAGAATATAAGTTTATATTGGTGTATGCTTAATTTACAGCAGGCAAATTGGTTGAGCTGTCCAATCAGTGTGCTCATATTAGAAATTAAATGAACAGTTGTAGTATAATCCACTTGTATGTTTTCAGCACTGCAGGACCTTATCTTCCATGATAGAGCAACCCATGAGAACAGTGACATATTTTTAGCAAAAAGAAATAGCAGTGTATTTTATAAATTTTGGACACTGCGGTGGTGGTGCTGCAGTAGCGTTGTCGCCTCACAGTAAGATGTTGCCCCGTTCGATTCTCAGTTAGAGCGTCTTCTGTGTGGCGACATGCGTGAATGGGCATTCCTTCGTTGAAGGTTGTGCGTCAGGCCTAGCAAGTTGGTACGTAAAAATCTACTGCCAATCATTAGCAGACCGGAGTTCCACTGTGGCAACCCCTAACCGGGAAAAGCCAAAAGACACAACAGCATTTTATAAATTCTGGGGAGGAATGAAGTGTGTTTAGTTGTCATACGTGCCTGATCTGTTCAGTCAGAGTTGAAGTAGAGTCTTGAAAATGAGCCTAGGGTAATTTTAAGCATAGATATAGGCTTGGGCATTGGGGGGGGGGGGGTCAAGTATTTATAGGCTGCATCTGTGTAGTAGATGCATGGGTGCCAGACCAGGGGTGGGTTTCTGGTTTCCTCATCCACTGGTCTTGGCTGCATTTGGGTTGGGTTAGGAAAGAACTCTGCTTTGCAGAGTTGGGGAACCTGTTCCAGAGAAGGGATAGTCTTGTCACTTTGTGTCTGTGAGCTGTAGACCTTAACCATAACACTTTCTCTCCCAAAGGGAAGATAGGTCCACCTGGCACTTAGCATTCTATGGTGCAATTTTGAAAGCAGAGGAATAATAATGTTACACATAAGTATAAATCTATAAAGTTTTGGTCTTCTGATGGCAAATATCACAATTAGGCAGATGACCACTAATAAAGTCTAAAGGAACACCTGATAAATAGGACCTGCTAGAGAGATAGGTATGTATCCCAGAGACTACCCCATCTATGGAATGAGCTTCCCATCTACATGAAGCAGAGTTCCTCTCTAGCCCAGTTCAAGTGCAGCTTCGACAATTTGATGGGAAGCCGGAGGTTCATCCCTGATTTGCCACCTATATCTCTGGTGGACACAGGTAACCTGTAAATGGTTCATCTCCCAGGCTCATGCTTACACTTATCAAGGGTATCAGAACTTGTTAGATTTTTGGGATGCATGGCTAGGCTTAAAAAGGCTGTTGTGGTCATTAGCCTAGTAAACACCTATGAACTTATGAACCTATAAGTAAAAAAATAATAAACATTTTGAAATCAGTTATAATACAAACAAAGTGAAACTAGTGGTCAGGGGTTGGTTAAGTGAAACAATAGCTATAAAAAGTGGTATCAAACAAGGATGGCTGTCAAGCAGTATTTTATTTGTATTGATTATGAACACAATCATCAGTAAGACACATTTAGTATTAGAGAAGGCTAGATACTGTATACCAGAGGGAATTCAAATTTCGGTAATGTTCTGTTATGCAGAGTATTTAGTAGTAGTAGTAGTGAAATATAAGGAATGGATGAGTAGAGCTATTCAAATGCTTGACAAAGAATTAGAAGTATTGAGTCTGAATAAATACAAAATGACTCCACCCTTGATTGGATTCTCGTCTCACACCCCCATAAATACACTCACCCAGGAACCCCCCCAAGCATCTCTAGTGACCACTTACCTGCCTTCACTCATAGAACCCAAACACTATTAACAAAAGCCCATCTGTACAAAACTTCTAGAAATTTTACCCATTTCAGTCAAAAGGTATTTATAGACATATTAAATGCCCAAAACTGGTACCCAACTAAAACACTCCCATTAGATGAAGCAGTAGAGCACTTCAATAACATCTTTCTTAATGCTCTCAGCAGTCTTGCCCCTACGCGAACAAAACAAATTAAGCATAACCATGTCCCTTGGCTATCAAAACACACTAAACAGATAAACAGACTCTCATTGCTAAGGACAATGGACATGGAATGAGTGGCATAAAAATAGAATCCCACAAAATGAACTAAAATACAAACAACTCCGTAACACTGCAAAAAAAGCTAGTCATTACCGACAAAAGAAGCTACTTGTCCACTCAAGTAGACTACCAAAACTCCAGTCCACAAAAGTTCTGGAAATCTATTTCCTCACTTCTTAACACTGGAAACCAACAAAATCCCACACCATCCCCTGAGAAAGACCCATTAGAAATTGCCCATGCCTTTAACACCCACTTCAGTGAAACCATTCAAAAACCTGTCAATGACTCCTCAACGCATACTAACTCTTCCTCAAATAAAGCAGATAGCAACACAAATCCCCCCTCCCCTAAGTCAAACATAACCTTCCCCCTTTAAACAATACCTCCAATAGAAGCTCACTCACTTGTACCTTTACTATACAACCTGTACCCACCTCACTAGTGCAGAAACTGTTATGTAAACTAAAGCCAGGATCCCCCTCTGCAGATAGACTCCCAGCAGAATACTTATAGTTTGCTTCAACTGCTATAGCATACACTGTTAGCATTCTCATCGATCAATCCATCTTTGAATCATACATTCCACTATTTTGGAAAAAATCCATTATAACTCCCCTACATAAAGGTGGTAACACTAATGATCTCTCTAATTACTGTCCCATTTCCATACTCTCTCATCTATCTAAAATCCTGGAAAAGTGTATACACACACAACTGTTAAAATATCTCACCAACAATAACTTACTTGCCCCCACCCACCATGGCTTTTGCCCTGCACACAGCACTACCACTGCTTACTTTCATTCACCAACACTGCTAACAAAGCCTTAGATGCTGGTCTAATAAGCTCTGTTATCTTATTGGATCTAGCTAAGGCTTTCCATACAGTATCACACCCTAAACCGCTACCACAACTACAGTCCTTAAACTGCTTCCCACAAACTACTATATAACCCCAACTTTTGCCCCTCTCTTCAGACCATCCTACATGCATACATCCCTGGACGAAATCTTAGGTCCTCAAGCAAACAGCTCCTAATGTATATCGAAGCCCAATAAATGTGCTGAACAAAGCCTTTACTGCTTTATTACTGCCAAAGCATGAAATTCCCTGTCTTCACCTATTACTCACATAGACACCTTAAAAGCTTTCAAAACTGCACTAAAATCCCATTACCTCAACAATCAAACATGCTCCTGTAACAACTCACATAAACCTCCTTAAATAGATCACTGTTTCCAATAGTTCTCTATATCAAATAATGTCTTTTAACTCACATACCTTAGCTTTTTGTCCATATTTCTTTTTTCCATTTGCTTTTTTCTACACCTCTAGATCCTATGTTTCTACACGCCACCTAATTCTGCTTTCACAGCAGCTTTATAGAAAAATATTGTCTGAAGATGTGAAACGAGTTTACATATGCCTGTATATGATTAACGTTTCCAAGCTGTAAACACCTTAAACCTCTGTAAATACTTAATGATATTTTTGATGTTTACCTAAATTGATGACTGATGTGAAACTGTAATTGCAAATGTTGTTCCTTATGCTTTGTATATAACTGTTTACATCATGTAATTTTTTTTTGTAACCTTTCTTGGAGCTTTTCTCCCCGGGCCTCCACTGAAAATGGGTTTCTGACCCAGTGGACTTTCCCCGGTTACCAAATGTCAATAATAATAAATAAATAAATAAATAAATAAAAGAGTAAATGACTGGGATTCTCAGAAAAAATAGAAGATATACTATTTAACAAAGAAGAACTAGAAATTTTGGGAATAAGGTTTTGTACTGAGATCAGACAGTGACACAATGGAAAGACATGATTCATAAAATAAGGAGTATTTGTATATTTTGCAGGACATTTAAACTTATGTATAATAAAAAAGGCATATTTAATCAATTCAGTAATATTAGGTAAAATAGGAAATCTAGTGAGTGTATTCGTGATACCATTGGAATATGAGAAAGAATTATTGACTGTGCTATTTACCTTTATATGGGGATCTAGATAAAACCCTATTAAAAGAGAAATTCTTTATGTTACTAAAAAGGAGGGAAGTTTTGGTTTAATAATTCCAATTGTATATATAGTATTGAATTTATATAAAATATTAGTAGAAATAAAGGAAAAATGTATATTATTAATGAAAATAATGAAATAACACTATAAAGCAATTTGGGAAAAAACTTAACTGCTTAAAAAGAAGTAGGGGATCACTTGTACAGAAATGAAAATATATCAAGAGAAAATATTATTATAGAAGATTGATTTAAGTAATATAGAAAAGCATAGGAAAGACTAGTATGAAAATCTAATGAGCATATTTTATTATATTTACCCTTGGAGGCATTTGAAAGAAAAAAAAACAGTAAAAGTAAGAATGAAAAGATGGGAAAAGTATGTGGAATGAATGGATTTTTGTGGAGATTGTCTATAAGTAAGCTTCCACTAAAGGCAAGTATACCATATAAAAGAGTAAAGGATAAAGTCTGTACATATATTTTGGGGAATTAGAAACCACTAAATGTGTATTTTTGAAATCTAAAAGAGAAAATGAATTGTGGGAAGAAATATGTGACAAAGAATGTGTGAAAGGATTGAAAAGTGTTAAAAGTATAAATGTGGATATGATAGAATATGTTTACTATGAAAACATGAAACAGAATGAGGTGGATAGATTAGATGCAAAACATTGTTTTTTATAATATAGACTATCTGAAATGAAAGACTGAATGAGATAAAATTTAATGGGAATTGGATACGGTCAGAATTTTTGAAGAAAATAAGATTTTGGCTATGAAAAAAGGAGTGGGGAGAATTAAAAGTGTAAAAGTGAAAAATATGTAAGTTATTTGTAAATAGCTGTAAATAAAATATAACATTTGTATATAGAATGTGTATATTGTATATTGTGAATTTTAATAAAGGACCCCTACTCGTCATTGCTGTGAGTGGGACCCATTTTGGAAGAACCTTTCCTGTTTCCATTCCAGGTACAGATGCAGCCCAGAGAAACAGGCAGGCAGATGGAGAGAGAAGTCAATGATGGAGTAATGAAGGAAATGAAGGGGAACGCAAATACTGAGACTGGAGAATGTATGCAAGATTCTAACAAAATGTTTCGTAGAAACTTGTTTGATGGAGAAGAGTCAGCAAATGATGGGTGTATATGATTTACTTAAAGAAATCGTGGTACAGAGTGAGCCAGAAATTGAAGGAGATGTTTCCTGAGGAGGGGGGTATTATGGGGAATATACAAAAGGAGGATGCAGAGACAAACCTGAAGAACAGTGGTAAAATGGAAAAGAAAACATATGAAGAGAAAGTAAAAGAGGGCAAAAGTGGAGTAGCAGAAAACAATGTAGGAGAAAATGAAAAACAAAACTATGTAGTAAGGATTCAAAGTATATAAGACAAAGAAATGGGCAGTTATGAAGTATGGGGCAATTTAATAGCTCCTTTGGGTGTAAAAGCACATGAGATAAAAACATTTATTGTTATTAACAAATATACATTTTGTGGCATTATATTTGAGACTGTTTTTTTTTTTCAATAGAAAATGTTCTTGGAGAATATGAAAAAAAGACTGTAGCTCACAGAATCTTAATGTGATGAAAGCATTTAACAAGAAAACAAAAAGGATTTGTGTACAATTTTGAACAAAGGTAGAAAGATAGACTTAGAAAGAACATTTTAAAGTTTTATGTAAAGTTTTATGTAAAGAAGTACTGGACATTGCAAAACTTTATGACAAAAGGAGTTTATGGACTAGTGCCTGGGATTGTAATATTGTGTTAAAAATAGAAACATTAAAAATTATATATATATATATATATATATATATATATATATATATATATATATATATATACCAAGCATGATAAATGTGGAGGGGAATAGAGATGTTGTAAAATACTGGGGACAGCCCAAAACATGTTTTTGTAGAAATCAAGGACATTTGATAAATAACTGTGACAAAAAATGTTATATTTGTGGGGAAATTGGACATGATGCAAAAAATGTGAACTGAAATGCTATAAACAAAATTGGACATTTATGGATGAATTCCAAAATGAAAATGACAGTAAGGGAAAAAAGAAAGAGAAGAAAATGAACAAAGAAATGACATTTAAGAAATAGTAGAGACATAAGAAGAATTAGATGAGAAAAATAAAAAAATAAGTGGATATAGAAGAAGGTTCTGAAATAAGTGATGAAGAAGACACAAACTGTGAGGTAGCAAAGGGAAAAAAGAATTCCACTGGAAAAAGTTAAAGATAGAAAAGGACAATTGAAAGGGATAAGTACAAAAGACAGAAGAAAGTAAATGCATGAAAAAGTATATATACAGCTAAATATTGGGGCTTGGCATAATGGGTAAGGTGTTCAACTCACAGACAAGAGAAACGGTGTTTGAGTCTCACTTTTGAGAAAAAAATTTGGTTCAGTTTAGTGGTCTATTCAGAAAGCTAACCTAGCAATTAGCCATGAACTTATTAAACCATGAATCTAGGGAAAAGCGAAAATTACATTTTAGAGTAAATAGTATTAAATGTGAATAGTTTTAAAAATATAGTTAAGAATAGGAATTTTGGAGTGGTTTCATATATGTGATATAGATGTAACTATATTAAAAGACACAACATTTTTAACAAACAAAGATAGATTACAAACAGAGAAACCCTGGGGAGGAAAGATAATCTGGACTTTGGGAAATTAAAGATGTTCTTGTATAGCCCTATTCTGTACAAATACAGTAAAGATTTTTAGCAAAAATGGGAAGATTAACCATTGTATATTTAAAATGGAAAGAACAAGTATATAGAATTATAACATCACAAGCTTATAGTAACTGTAAAGAAAGGGAAAGGTTTTTCATCAGCTTTTAGACCATGTAGTAATAAATATGAATATTATAATAACAGGAGACTTTAATTGTGATTTAAGAAGCAAGTGTAAAAAGAAAGAAAATGATATAATAAAAAATGTATACATTAGTTAAAACTTTGGGACAAAATAATTCATGGACTTACAAATGGGGTATGTATAGAACTGAAATAGATTATTTTATAGTATCAGAAGGTTTAGCTATAGGACAAGGGAGGTAGTTAAAATAGGATTTTCTTATAATATTTTAATATGGCTAGAGATAAAGGAAAGCAAGGAATACATGAAACATGCAAAGGAATAATGGGATAAATGAGGAAGCATGAAATTAAGATGGAAAAAGATTAGTAATGAAGTTATAGAAAGATCGTATTTATAAGGTCTGAATGGTGGATGATATTTAAGGAAAAATTAAAAAACTTATTTTTATAGTGGCAATATGGTGTGAGAAAGGTGGAGAAAAATATAAAAGCACATACAGCAATGCATTGGAAGATTTAGAACATAATGAATGAAAATACTTTGACAAAGAAATAGAATTATATGAAATATAGATTTAAAAGGTTTAGAACACAATGATAGAAAATACTTTGACAAAGAAATAGAATTATACAAAAGAACTCAATAAAGTTTGGAAGAATTGTTATATAATAAAAGATATTTTACAAGGAAAATGAAGAACTATCAAGTTACTTAAGCAGATTAATAAAAGAAGATGGTAATGCAATGAGAGAAATAAAAAATGTAAAAGCATAAATTGAAAGAACTCATGAAAAGATTATGAATATTGTAGTACAATATGTACAAGAAAATTTTAAAGAAGAAAGAAGGGAGTGAAAAAAACATGGAAAGTAAAAAGTTAACAGAAAAAGAGAATAATGAGTTGGAAATTGATATTGCTTTAAATGAGGTAGATAAAGTGGTAGGACAAGTAAATATAGATCCAGCAGCAGACCCAGATGGAATAGGGCATGACATGTATAAATATTTAAGGGATTAGCAAAAATAAATAAATAACAATTTTGAATGAATAGTTAAATGAAGGTTTTATGTATAAAGAATTATGTAGTGAAATACTTAAATTCATATGGAAGAAGGAAGGCAGAACATAATTAAAACATTAGAAATCAATAGAATAATAACAGAATAATAATTAATAATAATGATTATAAAATCTTTATGAAAATAATACAAAAATATTTATGAATATAATACAAAAATAAATTTGAAACAAAATGGAAAATATTATGGAAGATAGCATAGTTAGTAAAGAGGGGGAGGGTTTTCAACAATTATTATTGATAGAGACATTCTGGATGATATTATGAACAGAAAAGAAGAAGCAAAAATCATGATAGAAGACCTTAATAAGGCATTTGACACAACTGGACATGAAATGTTATTGGTAATAATGAAGGAATATAAGTGAGAAAGTTAGGGAAATTATGTATGTCAGCATATAGTAATAATAAAGTAAAACTACTTGTAAATGGTTTGTTAAGCCTAGAGGTGCATATGAAGAGTGGTGTAAGACAGGGATGTCTAATGAGTTGTATACTCTTTGCATTAGTTATGAATGTGATAGTATGTGAAATAAATTACAAAATGAAGGAGGTGGACTATATAAAACCTGAAGGGTTTAGAATTCCAGTTCTGTTTACATATGCAGATGACATTATAATAATTGCAAAAAACATAATTTGGATAAAAGAAGTAATAATTTGCACAAATGAGTGTCTAAAATGATAGGGATGGATTTATATAAAGATAAAAGTAAAGGTTGAGGTGATGTAGTAAAGATTGGGGGTATATATTTTACAATGAATTAAATTTCTGTATTAGGTATAAAATTTGGGAATAAAGATGTAAGTAGAATTCAATGGGAAAAAAACAATATGTGAAATAAAGCAAACATGTCATCTGTGCAGTGACAGAGACCTGGTTCAAGGCTCCAGAGAGCACCCCTGCATTACCAGGCTATAATTCATACCACACCGTTCAGCCACCTAACCTGGACCGAAACACTAAAGGCAGAGGCATGTCCATATTCATTAAGGATATCCACACCTCCAGGCTAGTTGCTCAGCATAATGCATCTGAGATTATCCAAGTACAACTAACTCTGGGCAAGACCGCAATCCGAATTGTAGCTTGTTACAGATCCCCCACCATTTCTCAGGATTCCCACTCCTCATTTCTTGATACACTGGAAAATATTAAGGTACAACCCAACACCTTAATAATGGGTGATTTCAACTACCCAACCATTAACTGGGAAAACTACTCATGTACCAACTCTTTTGCTCAATGTTTTCTGGAATTCATAAATTCCAACACCTTAGATCAACTTATCCACACCCCCACCAGGGGCAGCCATATCCCAGACCTGGTCATTGCCAACATGGTGGACCGGCGTTCCACACCAGAGGTCAGTTTCTCGTTGGTGAGATCTGACCACAGGCTAATCACCCTAGATATCCACATCCCGCCCCCACCCCCCAGTAGGGAAACCACCATAAAAAATGTCTCCAAAGCCAATTTCACGATTCTTAAGACAAAAGTGGCAAACTTCATGACACCCATGCAGATGGATAATAGAAGTACAACTGCTGAATCCTACACAAATGCACTTTATAAGCACTTACATGAGTGCATGGATCGTGCAATCCCTAACAGAACCAAGATGCCATCCTCCAAAAAAGGAAACCAATCTGGTGGTCCTCTGCCATAAACAAACTCTACAACAGAAGAAAGAAAAAAAACTGTTGCAAAAAAGAGTAAAATCCCATGATTGAAGGAACTCCCTGGTCAGCCTCATTAAGAAGCTGAGACCCCTCATAAAATCCTCCAAAGCTAGTTACAAGAACAAAATTGCCACTGATTCTAAAGACAACCACAAAGCATTCTACAGCTATGTCAAGAATCTCTACAGTAACACTCAGATCTACTCTAAATTATAACACAATGGCACTAAATATACAGAACCAACTGATATTGCCAACATCCTGGCAGATGGGTTCAGTGCTAACTTTACCCCCCTCTCACCCTCTAAAGGGCCCATCTTTATACCAGAAGAATATAAAGTTCCTGTAATCATGGCTGCACAGGTAAAAACCACACTCTCCAAAGCCAAGAACAAAGCATTCATGGGACCTGACAACATCCCAGGCTGTGTTCTACAAGAACTACAGAATTAACTGGCACCCCACCTAAGTACCATGTTCAATCATAGCCTCACCTTAGGCTTTGTGCCCACTGAATGGCACACAGCAACAGTTATCCCACTCCACAAGGGGAAACCACCATGGACCCCAGGAACTACCCGCCCCATTAGCCTGACGAGCCTGGTCTGCAAGGCCATGGAATGTATCATCATAGAACTTATAAACAAATATGTTGGTAATCTTCAAACTCTGGACCCCACCCAGTTCAGGTTTGTAAAAGGCAGCTCATGTCTCCTAAACCTGATAGACTTCTTTGAAGCAGTCACCAAAGCCTTAGACAAGGGTAAGGTGGTTCACACAGCCTATCTAGATCTTGCCAAGGCTTTCAACACCATTCTCCATTCTAGAATTATAGATAAACTCACTAAAATTGGTATAAATCCCTATGTCACTAGATGGGTTGCCAACTGGCTCAATGACAGAACCCACACTGTGAAAGTAGCAGACTTCAGACCAGTGACAAGTGGAGTACCACAGGGTTCAGTCCTGGGTCCTCTCCTGTTTGGTATCTACTTCTGTGAAGTACAGGCTAATACAGAAGGTCTTTGGCTAAGGAAGTTTGCAGATGACTGCAAACTAGGAGCCATAATTGAAACTCCTAACGATGTGGACATCCTACAAAAGGGCCTCACCGAGACAGATGCCTGGTATCAAAGCCATGGCCTCAAGCTCAATGCCAAAAAGTGTATTGTCATCCCCTTTGGTAAAAACTCTGTACCCATGAACTACCACATAGGTGGTAGTCTACTTAACACTGAAAGTGTGATAAGAGACCTTGGGACACAGGTGGACAATAGTCTCTCCTTTGATAATCACATTGCCACAGTAGTCAGGAAATCCTTCTATGTGGCACACCTCATCACAAAAGGTTTCTCATCCAGGAAAAAAGAGGTCATTGTTCCCCTCTACTCATCACTCATTAGACCCATTATAGAGTACTTTTGGTATGTACCTCACAAGACATCTACAACAACTGGAAAGGCTGCAGAAATACATCACAAAGAGGATCACCAGCCTCAAACAGATGCCCTACGCAGACCATTTCAAAAAACTCCAGCTTTACTCCGTTGTATATTGCCTGCTCAAAGGCGATCTCTGCCTAACATACAAAGCTATGTCAAACCCAGAACTCTTGGACATGCTCCACTTAAAGAAATACCAATCCCTCTGAGCTACACGCTCTATGAACCTAAACCTTGTTACCACAATAAACAGAACATGCTGGAGGGATAGATTCCTGTCCCAGAGACTTCCCATACTCTGGAAAAAACTACCTATCTATATCAAACAAAGCTCCTCATTAGCACTCTTCAAGAAAAATCTTGATGATTGGATGGGAAATAGGAAATTTACACTGGGGATCACTTCTGTGGCTCTGCTCAACAGGGGCACAGGAAAATAATTTTCTTGGGTGGGAAAAGCCTGGGTACCATTTTGGCTAGGCTTATATAGGTCCTAGGGCCAATAGCCTAGTACCTACCTATGAACCTGTGAACCTATGGTGAACATATAAATTATCATTCAGAAAAAAAGGCTTATTTGATGAATTAATAGGACAATAGCATACTTAGAAAGTGTATTTATGTTGCGAAAAAAGTATTTGAAAAGGAATTATTGCAGATATTTTTTATTTATATGGGGTTCTAGATTTAACCCAGAAGAAAGAGGAGTTTTGTGTGTAAATAAAGAAGAAGGTTTAATTAACCCAGTGGTATGTGTTGCTTCATTAAATTTGCAAAAACTGGATTAAACTGGATTAGTAGTAAAACTCTATAAATATAAGTAAGATAAAATTTGGGGTATGATAAAAATAGTAAAAGAGAAAAGAGGGTATAAATGTAGAAATAAAATGTTGCCAAGAAAAAATATTTTTGTGAAAAATAAAAATTGATGATATAGAAAAGGGTAGAAATGTATGGTATAAGAATGTAATGATAAAGCATTAGTATGTAAAACCATAGGAAAATCTAACATATGAAAAGTTAATGCTATAAGAATAAAAAGCAAATGGTGTAATCAGAAAGTAGAATATCAAGACTTTTTGTGGAGACTGGTAATAGATAAATTGGCAGTAAAAGGAAACATGCCATATAAAAAGAAAAGTGATAGAATATGTTTACATTTTCAAGAAGAAGAAACTAAAGAACATGTGTTTTTGAAATGTAAAAGAGTAAAAATGTTATGGGAAAAACTAAGTAAAGAAGATTTTTAAAGATATAAAAGAGGTGGATAACATAAACATGGATATGATTAAATATGGATATTATAATAATAGAGTGCAATAGGCAACGAAGCAAAGCAGGAGGTTACTCTAGGAGAGTGGATGATACTACAAATGTTTTAACTAATGTTTTATGTAATAATGTTATGACTATGGATAACTTGAACAGTACATGATTCAATTAGTAATGAAGATGTATTAGGTAGTAAAATAAGGTCTAAAGTAAGCACTGAGTATATTTTACATGGTTCAGAAGCTGTTGTAACTGAAGTGAATAATGAATTGACTAGTAATCAAGTGACTAATAATAAGGCAATACAAATGAATGGGAATTTATATCCTGAGGTTTTGGTCACAAAATCACCTTTAAAAACATTAGAACAAGAACCGGTGGTTCGACCAAAAGTTTTGACTAAGAAGAATGAAATTAATACAGAGTATGTAGGAAATTTAGGGGAAAATGTCTCTTTTCCTCTTCCAGTACGAAAGGACTGAGGGATACGGAGAACTCGGTCCATGAGTCGTGGCCGCCAGAAGCGGAAGCACTCCGGCGAGTTCACACCACATCAGACACTGAAAAAGATGTGGGGAAAGGGGAAGACTCATTAATGTTTAACATTTCTTCTCGTGTTTTTTCCTCAGAGGTGGAAAATTTATTTGCCAAAGGTTTGAATTTTATACCTACTAGTAGAAGTCACATAACAGATACCATTTTAGATCTTAAAGTATTCTGTCGCAACATTATGCTAAAACTTTTTCATGGAAATGAGAGCATACAAGAAGTGAATATGGGAACCAACAATAGATATAGGTTTAGAAATTTTAGTAATTATGTACCTATTAACCATCCGCTAGTGGATGCATACTTAAAACTCACTGAAGATGAGTTATTTAAATACTACGATACACAAAGTAGTACTCCTACTAGGAAGAAAGGAAGAACTAGAGGAGAGAACTTAAGTTATAAAGAAAGGGAATTCCTGAAGGGAATACAGAAAGATGAAACCATCACTATAAGACCAGCCGATAAAGGTGGCAGGGTAGTTGTTATGGATACCATTCGGTATAGTACATCTATGGATACACTTTTGAATGATAAATTCTATAAGAGAATAACAAAAGAGGAAACACATAGAATTATCCATTATGTAACTAATACATTATTAGACATGCGTAAAGGAGGGATTATTACACAAACATTATTTGGTTATTTAATGGTCACTAATCCGTTAATACCCACAATACATGGCTTACCCAAAATTCATAAGAATGCTACTGACCCCCCTATGAGGCCCATAGTCTCTGGAGGAGGTTGGCTGACAGAGCCACTCTCCATATATGTGGAGAAACATCTAAGGCCCATTTTAAATGGGAATCAATATGCCCTCAGAGATATTACCAAACAATTTTTAATGGACCTATATGTCTGTCTAGAGAATATTGAAAATGTACAGGGTTTGTTGTTAGTGACATTGGATGTACAATCCCTCTTTACAGTTATACCTAATGAAGTAGGTGTCCAGTATATAACTACATATCTACAGAAACATAGTAATTATTCTGAAGTGAAGATTGATTTAATTACTTATTTTCTTGAATTAGTCTTAGAGACTAACTTATTCATATTTGGAGATAGGATATATCAGCAATTAGATGGTGTGGCAATGGGTACCCCATGTGCCAACAATTATGCCAACATGTTTTTGGCACATTGGGAAGAAAATACCCTGTTTAAAATAGAAGGCTTTTCGAGATATGTGACCTTCTATCGGCGTTTCATAGATGACCTCTTTATTCTCTGGAATGGAAATAAACAACACTTAGAGGAGTTTCTGGATAGAATGAATAATCTCACTAACTACTTGAAATTTACTATGAAATGGTCTGATTCAAAAATAGACTATTTGGATTTATATATAGAAAAGCTGTTAGATGGACTAATTAATACAGGTGCCTATTGGAAAATCTGCTATCATAATTATTTCCTGATGAGATCAAGTATGCACCCAGTACATATATTTAAAAATATAATTAAAGGTCAGGGTATCAGGGCATCAAGGTTAAATCCATCAGATGAATGCTTTAGGAAAGAGTTAATGAACCTCAAAGAAAAATTTCTACATAGAGGTTATACTGAGGTAGAAATAGATGAAAATCTTAAGGAAATACCTACATTACGTACGGAGACAGCAGCACCCTATTATGGTCCTACTCGAGGTGGTAGAGTTACTGATAATGATAGTAAGCAATATACTATTAGATTTCCTATATTTTTTACATCTGACAATCAAGGAATTAGAGAGATACTCAGTAAAAATTGGTCCATACTACAAGTGGATGAGAATATTAAGAACATTGTAGGTGAACATCCAAAATTTCTATACAAAAATAAGAAAAATCTTAAAAGACTAATATGCTACCCTAAAAAACAACAATTGGAAGAAGGGAGTACAACTCCATGTGGTAGCTGTAATTTTTGTACATATATTGATCCATCTAATAGTTTTATACATCCAGACTTGAATAAAGAATTCATTCTATCACATAAGGCTAATTGTAAAACAACTAACCTTGTATATTTAGCTGAGTGCCAAATATGTCACTCATTTTATGTCGGGAAGAGCAATAGGATACTGAAGGACAGAATAAGAGAACATGTGTATCATATCCACAAAAAAATTAGAACATAATGCTTTAGCAAAACATGTTATCAATACTGATGATACACACTGGTTTAAATTTAGAGCACTTGAAACCATTTCCCCTAGTATTCGTGAAGGTGATATTCGTAACCACACTGAATACAGGGATAATATTTGGATAATCATGCTCAGAGCAGACAGAGGGAAGGGCTTAAATGAAAGAGCATCTATTAGACCACTACTTAGGAAATGCAGGAAGATGAAATAACCCAATAAATAAATACTGGACTTCCTAAGATGTAGCTGAATTCATTTTATATGCATTGATGGTTTAGTTAGAATGTGATCCACTATTTGGAATACCAAATGAGAGAAATATTGTATAATACATGTATTTTTGATACTTACAATTTATAGACATAGTCTGTTAACATATGTCCTTTATATTTATATAGATAATTATATATATATATATATATATATATATATATATATATATATATATTTAGTTATATTGGAGAGTTGATTTAATAGAATATCCATGCAATATACAATGAGATACCTTTAAACATTTTTTAGCCTGTTAATTGATAGAGAGACCTGATTGGGTCTGGAAAGTTTGAATGTTTTATATAAATTGATTTTTAGATGACTGTGACTTATGTTGATCTGAAGAAGCTAATCTAGCGAAAGCACTTATCAAGTCATAATAAAAGCTTTTTATTTTATGAAAAAGTTTTTTATTTGTTTGGTGAGAAGAATTGTTTGGTGGAAAAAAGTAACCTCCTGCTTTGCTTCGTTGCCTATTGCACTTTATTTTATGTTTTACTAATACTTCAGCAACGGAGCATTCATCTGACTGGCTGGCAGATAAACTTTTTATCTTGGTGTTCCTATTATAATAATAGAAGTAAATAATATGTTAAAAGAATAGATAAAAAGCTAATTTATGTTATATAGGTTATATGGAATAAAAGAATAAATGAAATTATGTTTAATGGCAAATGGATTTTAGCAACAATATTAAGTAAAATCAGATGGTTGTGGAAAAAGGAGTGGGAGGTCTAATAGGAAGCATGATTGTAAAGGAAATTATGAAATTATGTAAACAAATTTGTGTATTTATATACTTGTACATAGATAAATATTTAGAAATATGTAAATATTTGGTAAATAAGAGTTATTTTTGTATATAAATAAAAGACTCATACTCTGTTATTGTTGGAAGTTTGATTTTTGTTCTTATACTTCCGGCTTCTACTCTGGGTGCAGTAGTGACTTGGAGAAGCTGGAAGAAATTACAATTGAGGCACAGGATTCAGCATGTGGTGGTTTTGGCATTGAGAAGGTAGTTGAGCCTTCTATGAATGTAACGTTTTCTTTTAAGGGAAATTATAAGGCAGTTGAGCCTCCCAGTGGAAATTCAAGAGGCATTGAGCAATGTGAGAAGGTATGTTTGTCTTTTAAGGAAAAGCATAGTAAGAGCAGTGATGACGGGAAGATGGTTGAGCCTTCTTGAAGTGTTTTAGTTGCAGCTGAAGGGAATGTGTTGAGAGAAAATGCAGTCAAGCCTTTTCTTGGTTAAGAGAATGTTTTTCAACAAAAGTTATTTTTGCAGGATGATGGATGTATTATTATAACCCTCCAATTAAGAGGGTTGTGAGATGACCTCTTGATGGACATGGCTAATGTAAGTGAACCAGAGAATGGGAGAGACACTTCTTGGGGTAATATTAAGCACAGAATACAAACAGAAGACAGACTGGAGAATTTAAGTACTTTAAACAAGAAATCCTATGCTGAGATGGTGAAAGGAAATAAAGGAAAGAAAAAAGAAGATATGGCTGCAGTAGTGACAAAAACGAAGAAAAGTTATACAGTAAGAATTTCCAGTAAAACTGATGAAGAAATGGACTGGTATAAAATTTAGAATGGTGTGATTATGCCTTTAGGTACAAAAGCAACAGAGGTAAGAACTTTTATTCATATTAATAAAGAAACTTTTTGTGACATAACAAATAATGGAAAGATTTTTGGAAGAATATGAGAAAAAGAAAGACTACTGTCCATGGAATAAACATGTTTTTAAGTTATTCAGTAGACAGACAAGAAGAAAAATACATATTCACTTCAGAACTGAAGTAGAAAAAGAGACTTCAAAAGAACATTTACAGCAAATATGTAAAAAGGTACTGGACTTTTCAGAGGTTTATGGACAGGAGCTTGAGACTGTATTGTGATATTACAAATGGACAATAATAATATCAAGCATATTCTGAACATTATTAATGTCAAAAGTGATAAAGGTGTTATACAATATTGAGGTCAACCAAATACTTTTTTTGTGGAATATCAGATCATCTAATAAGTAATTGTAGGAAGAGAATATGCCAAATATGTGGGGAAATGGGACAAAATGCAAAAATGTGGTTTGAAATGTTTTAAATTTAATAAAACTGCCCATTTTTGGATGGGTTGTCATGGAAATGTTGATATTGTTGAAAGGGAAATGGTTACTCGGTTACAAGAAAAAGAGCAAGAGTGAGTAAGTGTGTAACAAATTTGGAGATGAGATTAAAGACAAAGGTGAAGAAATGTATAAATAAAAGAAATAGAGGAAGGTTCAGAAATAAGTGATAATGAAGATGTGCTGTGGAATGTAGTAAAATAAAAGAAAATTCAATCAGAGAAAGGTAAAATAAAGAAAGAGAAATTTTATAGGATGTACTATGAAAGAAAAAAGAAAGGTAAAGGATGAAAAGTGTAAGTCTTGATTTAGCAATAACAATTAACAAGAGAGAAAGGGGGAATTGTATATTAGTTGTGGTTAATGTAAATAGCATGAACATTTAGCTAAGAGATTAGATATTCTGAAATGGTGTAAAACATTTGATATAGATATAATTATTTTAGATTATATGCATTTTCTAAATATTGATGATAGATTACAAACAGAAATATTATGAGGAAATAAGCTGGTGGAAAATTTAGGTAGAGTGACATGTTCAGGAAAATTTATTTTGTGCAAAGATTCTATAACAGTTTTAGATGTAATATTAGTTATTTTGGGCAGACTTACAATTATACATGTAAGATGGAAAGTGCAAGTGTATAGAATCATAGCTTTCTATGCTTATGTCACACAAAGGGAAAGAGGAAATACATTTCAAAAAAGTTTGGATTATATAACAGTAAATGAGGATATTATTATTTTAGGTTACTTTAATTGTGATTTAAGAAAAAAGAAGAATTGTGGTGATGTAAATAAAATGATAGAAGTAATTAAGTATGGTAAATTTAACCTATGGAGATCTAAAAGATGGACATGTAGTAGAGGTGATCATAGAACAGAAATAGATTATTTCTTGATATCTTCTGGAATAGAAATATCAGAAGAAGGTATGACAGAAGTAGTTTTTTTCAGATCATGTTGTCATATGGATTGAAATTAAAAATAAAGATGAATATATAAAAATTGGAAAGTGCATAAGAAGGAAAGTAACAGTTTTATAGCTTTGGAAAGATCATATAGGTATGGGAGAGTTTTATAAAAATTGATCAGAATGGAGGATAGTATTAAATAAAAATACAAGAAGTGTTATATAGACTGTCAAGTGGAGAATAGAAGGAAGGCACAGAGAGTTTATGACAAGTTAAGTAACAATGCATTTAATAATATTGAAAGTAATGATGCAGAATATTTTTGCAGAAAAAAAATACATATATATATATATATATATATATATATATATATATATATATATATATACATATATATATATATATATATATATAAAACAAATCAGGAGAAAATCAATGTCATATTATATAAACAAAGATATTATTTTGCAGGGAAGAAAGGAAGAGGTAGCTCCTTATCTGAGTTAGATAATTAAAGAAGCTAACAGTATAATGATAGAAATAAAAACTGCATAAGGAATAATTCAGATGAGTCAATAAAAGATAATGGATGCTGAATGTAATAGAATAAAAATTTTAGTAACCGGATGGTTAAGTCAAGAAATATGCATTAAGAGAGATATAAAACAAGGCTGTCCATTAAGCAGTTTGATTTTAGTTTTAATAATTAATATACTTGTGGTATGTATAAATCAAGAAATGCAGAAAGAGGTATATGTGACAAATGAAAATATTAGTATACCTGTTTCATCAACTTATGCAGATGATATACTTGTGACAAAAGATGTTGATGAAATGAACTTTTAGTGTTAAATTATTTAAATGAGTGTTTAAATGTTATAGATTCTTTTTGAATAAAGATAAAAGCAAGGGTTTAGGGTATATTTGGAAAATAGGAGTTGATTTTAATATGGATAAAAACAATTTGGAGAATATAATTTGGGACGCAGTATGTAAGACATATGCACTGGAATACTATTACTGAAAAAAATGAGGAATGGATGCATGTTTTAGAAAACATTTAGGTTATCATTTAAAAAGAAAATGTATTTAATTAATTTGATATTAATGGTAAAAATGGTTTATTTGGCCAGTGTATTAATTTACCTTTAGAATACAAGAAAGAGATCTGTAATATTATATTTAATTTTATATGGGGTTCTCAGTTAAACCCTGTCAAGAGAAGGGGTATTATATGTTAAGAATGAGTACTGATCACTCATTCTTCAGTTGTGCACCAAATTTAGGATTCGCATTGTGTCCATACTGCCTGGTTTCTTTCATATTTCTTTGGTACCGTGAACTTCTTCATATAGATATAATATTAAATTAATTTCTATTATTTCTTCAGTACCTGTTTACAGTACATTGCATCACAGGTTTTGCTTAGATCCCTATATGCAGAATTCATCAATTGATATTATAACTGATTCATAAAATGAGAATTAGTCTTGGTGAACTAATGTTGTGTTATAACATAGAGGATTATGAGTAGGTCTTCAAGTCATAAAATGCTTATTATGTCTTTGAGGTATTTGCTCTTGAGGTGAATCTTGACAGCCATATCAAGAACACATAATTAAGAGTTATGATCAGAGACCCAATCATAATTCTTTGTAGTGCATGGAGCCTTATCTGCTCTATGTACTACTGGTTATAGAGAAAAAAAATACTAAGTGTTTTGCTGGCTTTCAAAGCCATAAAGTACTTAGCGAGCACAGTCAAAAAGGCAGTGTAACCCAGTCTGTTATGTTTACACTCACCTTTCATGCTTCTCAACTGTCCAGATTTTCACAGAATGTCTAGATTTTTGTCTTATATTTTTGGACTTTTCTTCATAAAGTATGTGGATTTCTGACAAATATTTGAGGATTGAAGTCATTAAATAATGACATATATTTGAGTTGCAGACTTCCTATCCTTCAGACAATGTAGGCAAATACAAATTCTGTTATTCTAGCAACTTTCTAAGTTTATAAGATTATTATTGCTGTTGCTATTATTATTATTATTATTATTATTATTATTATTATTATTATTATTATTATTATTACTACCATTAGCACTAGGTAGAGTTGATATTCTTTATAGGTTATACAGCACCATCATTTTATGCATCTTTCCACACTTTTCCCTAATATTTTGTAAGCATCATGGAATTGTAGTTTACAATCAATTTTCTGATTAAATTCTTTTATATAGTTAACAATTTTACCACCGTTCTGTCTATTACAGGTCTCTTCTCAGTAATATGCTTGCTAAATATATCACTTATAGAAAAAGACAATTTTCCTATATAGTAATGTTAATAATTTCACTGGATGTAAACATTCCTATTCAGGGGCAATCCATCTACCGTCTAGAAGACTGACTTGATCAGAGTCATCTGGTACACAAATGGAGGCTGAGGGAATCAAACCCTGGATTCCATAAAACAGCTCATAAACAGTTTATAACCTTAATCCTCTGGCTAACTATACTTAAATGCGTAATTTCTTTCTCTTCCAAATTCTTTCCACTCTTCTGACTGCTATAGTAGTTGTTTCATTTTTCTTACTTATACAAAAAACTGCACGTTTGTTTTCTGATTGTAGCATTTCCCTCATATGTCTACCATTCTGTTTGGGTTATCTTTCACTTCGCATCCTTACTTTTTTTCAATGTGCTCCCTTAACAATATTCCTTGCTCATGGGATGCACACATATTTTCATCCTTAACTTTATTAACTAAATCTTTCTTCATAGTGTTATTAACTAAATCTAATTCATAGTTATTTTTTGCAGTTCTTTATTTTGTGTTTATTGTGTATTATTAATTTAACATTTTTTTAGTGTGTTAGGGCTGCATGGCGGCTCAGTGGTAACATATCTATCTTTGAGATCATATTTTTGTCTTTTTCTCATAAAATCTGTCGTTTTCCGACAAATCACTGAGGACTTAGGTCACTAAATAATGACACACATTTCACCATTTCACTGGCTTCCAGTCATTGTGTGGGGTTTGTAAGGTTTCTCTGTGTCTGCTGGGTTTTCTCTGAGTACCCCAATATCCTCTCATCTTCTAGAAACATGCTTATTAATAGGTTAAAATAAACTTTAAAATTAATTATATAAGCACACACACACACACACACACACACACACACACACACACACACACACACATAATCACACAAACACATTTACACTTGGCTGTTGTGCCTGGGTAGTAGCTGAATTTGGTCTGTTTATTAATGAACCAGCAAGCTTACCCAAACAACAGCTAATATATGAGTAAGAAATCATTGCATATTGGTTGCATTCTGCATTCCTAGGTTCATAGCTATGTACTAGGCTAATGGCCCTGGAGCCTTTACAAGCCTAGCCCATAGGATTACCCTGGCATCATGCCACCCGACCTTAGTTCCTAGTGCCTGTTGAGTAGAGCCACTGGAGTGATTCCCCCAGGTGAAATTTCTATTTCCCATCCACTCATCAAGATTTCTCTTAAAGAGGGCCAGTGAGGTACTCTGTGGGACGTCTCTTCCATAGCATGGCAAGTCTCTGAGTTATGAACCTGTCCCTCCAACATGTTCTGTTGATTGTGGGAATGGGGTAGAGGTCTCTGGAACATGTGGTGCGGAGGGATTGGGATTTCTTTAGATGTAGCATTTCTAACAGAGCTGGGTCAGACATGGATTTGTAAGTCAAGCAGAGATTGCCTCTAAGTAGGCGATCTGAGACAGAGAATAGTTGGAGTTTTTTGAGTCTGTCCATATAGGACAAGTGTTTAAGGCCTAGGATCCTCTTTGTGAGGTACTTTTGTGGCCTCTCCAGTTGTTGCAGGTGTCTAGTGAGGTACATGCCAAATGGGGCATTGTACTCAATGATTGGCCTAATGAGGGAAGAGTAGAGGGAGAAAATGACCTCTTTCTTTCTGGATGTAAAATCCTTAGTAATGAGCTGTGCCACATACAAGGACTTTCTGACCACAGTGGCAATGTGGTGATCAAAAGTGAGGTTGCTGTCAACCTGTGTTCCCAGATCTCTTATAATGCCTTCTGTGTTCAGTGGACTACCATCGATGTAGTAATTCATGGGAACCAGGTTTTTCCGAAAGGGGATGGCGACACATTTTTTGGCATTGAACTTAAGGCCATGGTACTGGCACCAGTCGTTGGTCTCAGTGAGGCCTTTCTGTAGGATGTCAACATCACTTGGGGAGTTAATAACAGCTCCCAACTTATAATTGTCTGTGAACTTTGTCAGCCAGCATCCCTTCGTGCTGGCCTGAACTTTACAGAAGTAGATACCAAACAGGAGAGGACCCATAACCGAACCCTGTGGGACTTCACTAGTGACTGGTCAACAGTCTGACTTGGAGTCAGTTACTTTCACACTGTGGGCACTATCTGTGAGCCAGTTTGCAACCCACCTAGTGATATATGGGTTGATGCCTAGCTTAGTGAGTTTTTCTTATTCCTGAGTGGTGAATGGTATCAAAGGCCTTGGCCAGATCAAGCTAAGCTGTATGAACCACCTTGCCTTCATCCACAGTTCTGGTGACTGACTCAAGGAAGTCGACCAGGTTGAGCAGGCATGATCTACCCTTCACAAAGCCAACCTGTATGGGATCCAGAGTTTGGAGATTCCCTATATCCTTGTTTATTAGGTTCATGATGATGCATTCCATATCTTTGCATATCAGACATATCAGGCTAATGGGGCAATAGTTCCCAGGGTCTGTAATCACTCCTCCTCTGTGGAGAGGGATGACTGTAGCAGTGCACCATTCAGTAGGGACAAAGCCTGAGGTGAGGCTGTGGTTGAACAGGGCACACAGGTGATGTGCCAGTTCACGCTGTAGTTCATGTAGAACACAGCCAGGGATAGTGTCAGGTCACATAGAAGCTGTATTCTTGGCCATGGACAGTGCTGTTTTAACCTGTGCAGCAGTAATACTCTGTGCCTGGCAATCTATTGGTATTGTAATTGGTCCTTTGGGGGGTAAAGTTGGCACTGAATCTGTCGGCCAGTATATTGGCAATATCTTTTGGCTCAGTACAGGAGGTACCATTGTACAGTAGCTCTGAGCAAATATGGGTATTGCCATGGAGATTGTGGTTACCTTTACTGTCTGCTGCAATCATGTTTTAATAGCTAGCTTTAGAGGATTTGATGAGGGATCTCAACTTTTTGTTGAGGCTGATAAGGGCATTTTTCCAGTCTTGGGACTTCACCTTATTTTGCATCAGTTACGTCCTTCTGTTGTAGAGTTTGTTTATGGCAGGGGACCATCAGATTGGCTTCTTTTTTTGGAGGAGAGCGTCTTGGTTCTATTGGGTATGACGAGATCCATGTATTTGTGTACATGTTTGTACAGTGCATTGGTGTATGATTCGGTGGTCATGCAACTATTCTCCATTTGCATGGGTGCCATGAAGTTAGCCACCTCTGTTTTTAGGAGCCCAAAGTTAGTTTTGGAGAAGTTTTTCATGGTGGTTACCTTTGCAGGGGGGAGGTGTGGGAGGGATGTGTATTTCCAAGGTGATTAGTTTGTGGTCGGATCTAACCAGAGAGGAGTTGACTATTGGTGTAAAGCAATGGTCGCTCATGATAGTAATGACCAGGTCAAGGATGTTGCTACTTCTAATGGGGGTAAGAATAAGCTGGTCCAGGGCATTGGAATTAATGAATTCCAGGAAATGGTGGGCAAGTGTATTGGTACATAAGTAGTTTTCCCAGTTAATGGAGGGGTAGTTGAAGTCAGCCAGTATGAGAGTGTTAGGTTGGACCCGAATATTCTCCAGGGTGCTTAGGAATGTGGAGTGTGAGTCTTGGAACATGGCTGGGGACCTATAGCAGGCTACAACTTGAATCTCTGTCTTACCCAATGTTAGCTGCACCTGAAGTATCTCTGATGCGTTATATTGGGCTACCAGTCTGGAGATGTGCACATCCTGTATAAATATGGAAACACCACCACCTTTGGAGCTTCGGTCCAAGTTCTGGAGCTGAAAGGTGTGGAATGAGTTATAGCCTGGTAGTACTGGGATGCATTCTGCTGCTTTAAACCAGATCTCTGTTACAGCACAAATGTCGATGTTCTCCATTTGGGGAGTGCTTTGAATGAGTGCATTTTGAGATTCAGATTGCATTTGTTTGTAGCTGTTATGGTGGTAATTTTGTCTTTGGAACACCACCTAAAAAAGGCACTATAAGGGTGGCAAGAGCCTTGGCCAGTATCCGGAATCCCAGGGGTGACAGATGCAGGCCATCTCTGGCAAAGCATCAAGGTCTGTCAATTATGTCAGCCCAGGCAGACAGATACTGGATCCCCTTAGAATGACACCAGAAACTTAACCAATTGTTGAACTCAATCATTTTCTGCTTGTACTGTGGTATCATTCTGGGTGATGGTAGGATGCTGCTCAGGGCTAGGGTCATACCCACCTGGGCTACATAATCCGAGAGCTCCTCCATGTCTCTTTTCATGTAGCCCAGGGAGGTACATATCAGGTCATTCACACCCACATGTACAATGACAGAGACATATTTGTACCTGTTGTTGAGGGACCTGAGTGCATGCGTTATGTGGTTTATCCTGGCACCTGACAGGCAGCTGACTATTACTATTATATGATTATTCCCTTTATTCAACCTAGTGAGTTGGACATCATTGTGCCTCACTATTGAGTCACCTATGACTAGTGTGTTGTGCATGCTGTTTTGCCTTAGGGGCTTTGGTTGAGTGTCATACTGTTTAGGAGAGTTATGTGTCTCATGATTAGTGTTGTGTTGTGGTGGTCGTGTGCATTTCTGCCTTGGAGGTCTCTGCTGTTTCGGGTAGATTTTTATTGAGAGCCTCCACAAAGGTGGGTATGTGGTTTGTGTTTTTATGTGAAGGCAGTGCTGGTGTGTGTTCTGGAGGGCTATGTGTTCCATGTGGTGTGGTGCAAGTACTGACCTTCTCCTCTTGACCAGCTATTCCGGTCTTGGCTGGAGAGTGCATGGCTTCCAATTTGGATATATAAGTGCATCTCTCACAATTCCGAGTGTTGGGAGGTAAGAGGATAGGGTTGTCAGTGTACATGAGGCAGTTGCTACATTGCCTCAGGATGCCCAAGTTCACCAGGTTAATAGGAGAAAGCACAGGAATACCTCTATAATAATAATAATTTATTTATTTTATTTATTTATTTCACATTTGTTGACCAGGTTGGTCCAACTGAGCAACTTGCTCATTTTCAGTGGAGACCCTTGGAGAAATGCTCCAATAAAGTGATTATTTACGTATTAACACAAAATAAGTATAAAAAGCATAGTATACAATGTACGAAAATACAGGCATACTATAGTTGATAGCATTTACAGACATGGCAGAGAAATATTTGGTAAAACATATACAAATATTTGGCAATACATATAGTGCAGGAAGGATTATGCAATTCTCAGTCAGGAATTTCAGAAGTTAGGTAAATTTGACAAAGATAGAAGAGTTATAGAGCAAGGATTATGCAATTATAACTCAGGAATGTCAGAGGTTAGATAAATTTGACAAAGATAAAAGAGTTATAAAGCAAGGATTATGCAATTATCACTCAGCAATGTCAAAGGTTAGGTAAATTTGACAAAGATAGAAGAGTTATAGAGCAAGAGAGTGGTCAGGTGGGATCCTGGCATGGGCAGATCCAATTATTCTGGAAAAATATTTTCAGTTCTTTTTTGAAGCTTGTTATTTGAGTGATGTTTCACACGTTAGAGGGTAGGCTGTTCCAGATTTTTGTTATGGATGATTTATATAGGAGATTGCTAATGTTCAATTTAGGTATATATGTTTCTAAGACAAGTTTCTCTGAGCTGTGGAGGGGTGAAGCTGGGAATAGTATGAGACCAAGGTGGTGAGAGAGGGCAGTTAGTGAGTTTGTTAAGTATGAGGTGGGTTAGATTTAGTTGGGACAATTTTATGTGATGGGAGAATGCAAGCCATTGTAGCTTGTGGTGGGCTAAAGAGTGGTGGGTTGGGTTAGGAAGGTTGGCTGCAAATTTGGCAATTTTATTGTAGGTCTATTCTAGTCTAGAGAGTAGACAGGATTGAAGGTTGGTAAGGACTGGTGAACCATAGAGGAGGTTAGAAAGGAGGTAGGCTTGGGCAGGAATGTCTAGAATCTGCAGAGAGGAATTTTGAGTTGTGGTATAGCATACCAAGTTTTTATTGCTTGGTGAATGTGTAAGTCAAATTTTAGTTGGTCGTCAGTAGTCATTTCTAGTAATTTTGTGTGAGTGTCTACATTGATTATGGTAATATTTAGTGAAGAGATGGAGAAGGTAGCCTTGAGCTGGTCATTGTTTTTTGGGAAAAAGAGAAGTAGCTTTGTTTTTTTGGAGTGAAGGATAAGCTGATTATTTCTTAGCCAATTTTCTACAAGATAGAAGGATTGTTGAGTGTGAGTCTGAAGAAGTGAGATAGAGTTAGAGAATGTGATAAGGGTGGAGTTGGTGTACAGAATGAGGCTAGAGAGGGAGGTGGAGGAGTAGAGGTCATTAATAAAGATGTTGAAGAGAAGGGGTCCACGAATGGAACCCTGGGGCACACCAGTGTGTATAAGTAAGAAAGGAGAGCAAGTGGATTGCCATTTTACTGATTGAAGCCTGTCTGTGAGGTAACTAGAGAACCATGAGAGAGTTGAGCTAGATAGGTTAAGGTTAGCCAATTTAGTCAGAAGTTTGGAATGTGATACTGTATCAAATGCCTTTGATAAGTCAAGGAACAGACATGAGACTAATTGCTGTTCTTAGCTTCAGCAGTGGTGTGGGTGAAGGATAGAAGGGCTGTAGAGGTGCTGTAGTGAGGTTGGAAGCTGTGTTGGGTAGGGGAAAGGAGGTTGTTTTGGAGGATGAAGTTAAGTATTTGGTTGTGAATACATTTTTTAAGTATTTTGGATAGTAGGGAGAGTATGGCAATTGGAGGGGTCATTGTAGTTGCCTCCTTTGTGAAGGGGGATAATGTAGAAGGATTTCCAGATTTTGAGTACAGTGGCTTCTTTCATAGATCGATTAATAAGTGTAGAGACCAGATAGGCAATGTATTTAGCAGCAAGCTTGAAGAAGTGAGGGGGGGGGCTTGTCTGCAGAGGGAGAACATGGTTTAAGTTTGAGAAGTAGAGATTTTATGTAAGATGTAGAGATAAGGTTAAAAGAGGGACCAATGCTGTTGTTAATAGAATGAGGTATTGGTTCATGGGGTGATTTTTTTTGGGGGGGGGTTATGGCCTGTGTTAGTCAGTTTGCTGATAGAGTCTAAGAAAAACT
Organism: Protopterus annectens; assembly: GCF_019279795.1. Lineage (NCBI taxonomy): Eukaryota > Metazoa > Chordata > Ceratodontiformes > Protopteridae > Protopterus > Protopterus annectens. The sequence continues at coordinate 40,826,133 of NC_056738.1, forward strand.
GGTTGAGGAGAGAGGTGGTCTCGTGGTTAGGAAGGTTAGGGTAGGGATTAGGGGTTTGGGGTTTACCAGGGTGGAGGATAGAGTTAATGTTTTTCCAGGAGTTTTTAAGATTTGAATGAGTAGAGGTTTGTGTCTTAGCATAAAATGACTTTTTATCATTGTATATTTGTTTTTTAGTCTGGTTCCTAAGTTCTTTAAATAGTTTTAGGTTGGGGGGGTTTACTTTTTAGCCACATTTTCCAGGCATTGTCTCTTTCATGCATTAGTTGGCAAGTGTCTTTACTGAGCCAGGGGGCGTAGTTTGATTTTATTCTTATTTTACATGGGGAGGCTAATGAGTCAAGGGTGTTTAGAAAGATGCGGTTAAACTTGAGTACTGCTTCTTCAAGACAGAGAGAGTGCAGGATGGACCAGTGTATGGTGGAGAGACTATCATTAAGACAGGCGAGGTTGAAATCTTTGAGTTTACGACAGACTTTGTACAGATGTGATTTCTGTTGTTGTGGTTGGAATCTCTATGCTAATGGCTAGGTGGTCACTTAGTACATCAGGTAGTGTTGTGGGGTTGTGATAATGTTGCAGGCTGTTACAGAGGATCCAGTCAATTGTTGTGCCTTGATTGGAGTGTTTGGAGAGTCTTGTCGAGGTGGAGATAAGTTGGGTGAAGCTGAACAGACTGATGCTTTGGACAGGTGAAGGGGACACAAGGGCTTTCCAATTGATATTCACATCTCCTAGCAGTAAAATTTCATAGGGCAGGTTTTGAGAAATCCAGGAGAGGATATTTTCGACAATTTGAATGTTCTTGTGAAGATTGGGGAAGATGGGTGAAGGCTGCCACCCTAGCCAAATAGAATTTAATACGTAATTCTGGCATTTGTAAATACAAATGTAAAATACAGCCTTGTTTCTTAAATGAAAGAAAACACTGTAAAATGTGAACTTCAAGATTGTAGCAACATTGCCATCTGCTGTAAGGGAAAACTAAGCCAAGCATTTCAAATGTTCTTTGAAATTAAAATTATGTCTTGTATGTTCTTTGATCTGTAGAGCTCAGAGTCATTTGGTCTGGGCTATCACATTCTTTCTATTGTTTTAACTTAAGGAATAATTACTAGATTGTACATGTGAAATGTCTTTTACTGTTGTAGTTTCCTGAGCAGGTGTTCGATTGTTAAATAATGTAGTCTGTTGGCCTGGGAACTCCAGACAAAGTGTCAAAATGATGTAATGCGTATACTGGGAAAACCTAAGTGTCAAAATTATGTAATCTGGTAGGGCCCAGCAGAATGTTTGAGTGATTTTAAAGCTATTAGCCAGAGAGAGACTGGAAGCATTCTGTCTTGATATCCAACCTCAGCACTGCCCTATGCTCTCTTTATGTAAGCAGTATCTTAGAAGTATGTTTTCTTGTAGAAATAGCTAGGACTATAAAGATTAGACTTAAGTGTTTTTCTGTTATTTCAGAACTGTACTACTGAATTATTTTAAGTTTCTGTGTGATCTCTGAACTCTTGAGTAGCATTGTATTGTAGTAGTACTGTCTTGTGTTTTAATTATTTATTATTAAATATTTTAAAAACCTTTTACCTGTGGCTGGTTTGTGTAGAGTTAAGTAAAGCTCTACAGTACATTGCATATTTATAGAGTTTATTGTACAAAGCCACTCTAATAAGCCTTAGACTGATTAGTCACACTTACCAATTGGATACTAATATTGCACAGTAATAACTGGACACCCTTTTAAGGGCCTTTGGGTAGCTGATAGGTATTAGCTGGTGGTAGCAGTAATTGCTACCGTATAGTCTGGGTAAAGGTGCACAGCTGGAGAATCTTTGTCAGCCTTTCCCAGGAGTGTCTGCGAAGTTGTATAAATACTTATCTTTAAGTGTGTGTGTGTGTGTGTGTGTGTGTGTGTGTGTGTGTGTGTGTGTGTGTGTGTGTGAGAGCTACCTGGGCAGGGGTATGAAGCACTGGTGGGACAGAGAGGGTACTGGAGGTTAGCTTGCCAGCTAAGCTGAGATCTGTACCCTATAGCTGTGCCAGTGGGGAGTCTTATTGGGGACCTAGAGAGCAAGGGAGCAACCAGCCCCAGACTGACTGTGATCTCTGTGTGCACTTAAGGGAAATTGTACTTTACTGTGTGTATTTGTTATCCTTTCCTCATATATAAGATGCCCTCCCTGGTGCTAGTGTTGAGGATTGAGGCTCCTTGATTGCTGGGCCAGGACACAGCCATCACAGTTCTTGCCTGGAGGAATATAGATGGCAGCAATACCAAGTTTTTTGTGGTTGTTAAGGTGGTAGTTTAGTATTAGGATTTCTGCTAGGTGAAAATTAGGTAGGTCAACAGAAATGGGGGAAGGGAGAGGTGTTGAGAGTAAAGAATTGCTACACCTCCACCTTTTTAGTGGTCCTGTCTAGTCGATAGATGTTGTATCCAGGGGAAGGATTTCAGAGTTGGTAATATGGGGTTTCAGCCAGGTTTCAGATAGTACAAGTAGGTGGGGAGAATACTGGGAGATCAAAGTATGAAGGTCAGTAATTTTATTAGGAAGGCTTTGAATGTTAATAACCCTTATGGATAAGTATTTGTTAGAATGGAGGATAGGGGAGGGGGGATGGGGTGTACCATGTGAGGGAGTATTAGTTAATAGGGTAGGAGGGGGGATTTGTTGAGATGGGAAGGGGTTAGTGGAGTTAGTCCAGGGTTAGAGTGGATATCACCTGCTAGTAAGAGGATAATAAGTATTGAATTGTGTTTGGGAGGGTAGTGTTTATTTGAAATGAGTGAATGTTTGGGTCTAAGGTTATGGGGGGGATAGCTGGAGTATTTTATAATGGAAACAGTGAGAGACAGAGGTGTTGTGTAGAAAAGAAGAGATAGTAATGAATGCTGTATTTGCATGGGTGTTATTGATACAGGAGGAGGTTAATATTGGTTTGAGATAATGAATGCTGGAATGGTATGATGTAAGGAGAGATAGTAGTAAAAGAAGTGAAGTTATTAATAGATTAGTGAACGTGGTTTGTGTGGTAGGTAGAGGGGGGATTAAAGTTTTGGAATAAAAGAATGGAGAGGAGTGTGTGATGTGCAGGTAAGGGAGTGAAAGGGAGGGGTAAGGGAGTGGCTGTGCCTATAAGGAGAAGAGGGAGTGGTGAGAAAGGTGAGAGGTAGGAGGTGGGAGTGCTGTGTGTTGGTTGCTGTAGTGGGATTGGATAATTAGTTGTGTGGAGAAAAGATTGATGAAAGATAAATTTAGGGTACATGGGGCTGTGTGGGGACTGGGGGTAGGGTAGGGGAGTGGAGTGAGCCCGAGCAGAGTGAGCCTGAGCGTAGCAAGGGTGAATGGGGCAGGATGAACCTGCAGGAGAAAGTAATTGGAAAACAATCAGTCAAAGCTCTTGGAGCTCCAGAGGTACGTAGTCTGTTACAGTATCAGAGGAAAGGAGAAATTAGGGGTTTTACACAGGACAAAAATGTAGGCTAGAACTGAAAAAGGTGAGAGTTATACATCAGGAGTTTAGACAGGGTAAGCTAAGGATAAAAAACAATATGCAGGAGAAAGGAAAAGAAACGGCGGTGCTAAGGTAAAGTGTTATAATGGAGTAACACCAAGTAGCATGCTTGCCCAGAGCAGAAATAGTTAAATTTAACAGCAGATCTTAATTTATATGTAATTAGCATAGCCGGTGCTTAGGAAAGCCACCTGCATACACAATATGGTGGGAAGGTGCTAGCCATTAATCTGTTGCGGCTATTTAAAGCGATCCCGAACACTCCCGAGTTTATTGGGTTTCTCAGTCCCTTGGATGGTTTCAGGGAGAAACAGCTTGTCCAGAGGAGAGTGAACTGGAAAGAAAAAGAGACAGATGGAAGGAATAAGTGGGGAGTTAACAGCTATTTCCATTTTGGTTGGTGATTACATGAAAACCGGCACTTTATGTGTTTACTACACAGAATATACAACTACAGTAAGCTCTATGTATATTCAGGGAAACTAAAGTGCAGGACAGGGGAAAAGTAATCAATATAAAACCCTTTGAGTCATAGTAAGGCTATTACTCTACACTTTAACAGACATATAAGCCACCCTTACAATCAATTCCTGTTGGCTGTAATTGCATAATCCATCACAGAGCCAGACATACACAGCTTCAACAGTTTTAACAATATCAGTGAGCTTAATGTCAAATTATGGGTAGAAGGCAATGAACAATAATGTACAGTGTTTGCAAAACTTACAGCAATGTCCCTACAAGAACAAGTCAATATCACATATACTTAGAGACCATTTACTCAAACAGGGTTATTACACATATATCACAGTAATGTGCATCTACAATGACCAGATATAGCAAATATAATAGATATTTCCCTAAAAATGCAACATATTGTACATTTGTGAAAAGCATACAGTAGTTAATTATTATTATTATTATTATTATTATTATTATTATTATTATTAATAACAATAATAATAATATTTCTTCCCTCCTCTTCTTAAATTTGTTAGGGCATATGGAAATCAGAGCTGTTTGTGTGGGTTTATTGAATGTAATGTTATTAAATCAATGATGCTGCCTGTTATTAAATGCATTTCATGACTCTGCCATATTCTGTTTTCCAAGTTTATTTTCCCAATTAGTTTTTTGGCTGAATTGATTTTACCATTGCCATATCTATATTTGTGTATTTATTTATTTGTTTCGCTATTTATTTATTTGTAACAAATTGTCTGTTTAAGATACATGGCATGTTAAACAAATGCCTGGGGAGAAAAGCTCCACTGTTACAACCAGTATGATGCATGATATAAAACTCTGGATAACGTTAGTTTTGCCATATAGTATGCAGATAAGGTCAGCTAATAACGTTAGAGATACTGACTAGGTGTTTCAAACAGTAATGTAACACTAAAAATAAGTTCATCTGTTAACTTATACAAAATTACTCCATAGCAGGCTTAAGTAAACAATAAATTTTGAGAGATGTTTCTTGCAAAGATGAGTACACTCTTATAAGATGCATAGGAATTCTGCTTTCCTGATGAGTATACTCTTGCAAAAAGCAATGAGTTACTACATAATGTTGTAATAGGTCAATTCCCTGCCTGGATCAGATCCAGGACGAGATGACCTAGGCAGCTACCTAGCACCCAGTACCGGCTGGGGTCTCAGTCGCAATATTAATTAAAAAAAATTTTCCTGCTCACGGCCACATTAATTTGTTTTAAAAAAGGTATCCCTGCTTGCATCCGAACCAATAACAATATTGCTGTTTTCATTTCCTGCTTATCATGTATGAAAATAGACTCTTTTTATTGACAGAGCTGTTAAACCAGTAAGATGAGATGTGGCATTCACACAGGGTGAATGAAAGAGTTGAAACTCTGGAATGAGATTTAATGTCACAGCAAAACGGACAGACAGGATGATTTCTTTTTGTGGCATCAGGACTAGATACGAGCATGCAGCACTAATGGATGGAATTTCTTTTAGTGGCAGTGTGTGTGTGTGTGTGTGTGTGCGTGTGTGTGTGTGTGTGTGTGTGTGTGTGTGTGTGTGTGTGTGTGTGTGCGTGTGTGGTGTGTGTGTGTTTGTATGTGTGTATAAAATGTTCCAGATAGAGGCATTATCTTGTTAAGTAGATTGTTCAGCGTCAAACTCTTTACCTTAGCTACTGGAGGCAGTAGCCTTAATCCTCCATACCAACTGTAGACCTCCATTAACTGTTGGTAAATCACTGAGGGTTATAGTCAGTCAATGTCAGTCATTAGAGTTTGTTGTAAAGGAAGGGAATTGATGGTAGTTAAAAGGAGTTTCATCATATGAGCCATGTTCCTTGGATGTGATCCTTGATTTCCTTATTCTGTTGAATGTCGACAGTGTGTTCATTATTTACCTGTGAATCCATTGGACAACATGAAGTCTATAGGTTTAATGTCAGTGTTTTAACTATAAATGCATTTTTAATTTAGCTTGCTTTTTGCAGGAACATCTGTGTGGAATGCACTAGGTTTGGGAAACAGCAGTTTGTCTAGCACTTGGTGTAAATGAGTTAGGCTATAAGCTGTCAAAGAGCTGTTTCCTGTAGTACATGGTTCAATTCCCTCAGCCTTCATTTGTCTTCTGTGTGACTCTGCCAAGTTACTTCACCAGAATGTTCTCCGTGTCTGCTCCTGAAAAGGATCACTTGTGTCCAGTGGGCTTTCCCAGACTGTAAGCAAATGCATTACACATTTGTGTTTTGAATTCCTGTACTCTTAACATAAGCATTGATTATTACTTCACTATGTGCTATATGAGTATGAATCCCAACATGTATCTTGTAGTTTATTGGGTTACCAAGAGCATTTTCACTAAATGTGAGTTTCAAGGGAAAATAAGTTTACTGTTACTTATGATAAGCTTGTTTTCAATGTGAGACTGTTTTGTTTAAAAATGGCAGTCAAGTTTTTTCTGTAAAATTCGAAATACATTTTATATGTAATGCAAATGTCTGTGATAAGTGTAAAAGTAAAGAAGAAAATAGTATGTACACTGACAAGTTTGAACAGTGTTTATCTTAATTGGAGTGAGACAGTCTAAAATGGGGTATTTGCATGGCTGGTGAGGGGCCTGATTCATTACCCTGCATAGGGTCCACAATCCAGCTCTGACTCTGTGTATGCTGAAACAATACAGCATTATTAACCATTCAAGTGGGTCACATGTACGGAGTGATGTCAGAGGGGATAGCTGTTATTGATGACGAAGAAGACATATGAGATATAGGTGATGTAGGTGTCTTCCAAGCACGTAAGCCCCCCCCCCCCCAAAAAAAAAATGTCGTATGCAGTAATACTTCTGATTTCTGTATGACTTGTGGGTTGTTGAACAAGAGCAGGTGTAGCATTTATATTGTCTGTAATTATTTTGTTTTATTCATTGCACTAAAGAATGAATTACTTTGTTAACAGATATGGATTATGTAATAGTCCAAGCATGTTGCATTTTAGTATTCTATACATGTTGCATTTTTGTAATATATATTTTGCAGTGCCTTCTTTACAGCCTTCAGTAAATGGGTTGATATTTGTCAGGTTATATTGATTGCATTATGTGGAGTGATGATCAGAGCAGTCTGATCTTCAGCATCCATTATGTTGTTATTGTTGCACATTACTATCATACAGTTTTCTCTACAACATCAGATTGTAAAGAATTTTAAAAACTGTTACTCTGGCTCAGAGGACTAAAGCTTCAACTTGTTAATGATCTGCTTCCTGTGGCAAGCGTGCAGGGTTAAAATCTCTCCACCTTTGTATACCTACTTTGTGGCATTGAGCAATTCACTTAATGAGATAGTGCTTTGGAATAATTGAGAATTTGGGCTAGGCTTCTTAAACATATCCAGGACTGTATGACTGGTAACTATGGATCTGTTCTCATTTGACAGCCATTCCCTATTTTATTTGCTGATCTAGTTCAAGACGTGTAATGGCAATATCACCAGCACACCGATTATTTAATACACTATAGTCAAGTTATTCTTCAAAGGCAGTGGGCACTACATTTGTTGATGAAACACTGAAAAGAAAAATTGTTTGCCAGCCACTACCTCGGCATTAGTAATAATTCACTTTAATGTGGAATTATTCAGATGACTTTTATTTCTGCAGAACTTGTGCATATTGACTTAGGATATATTATCAGGTGGTTAGTATTTCCTATTCTCTCATAAATACTCTTCTATTTAAACTGTGCTACATGTGGTTGGATATCATGGTATTATGCTAGTGATCTGTATACAGTTTTATGTAGTTCATCCAAAACTAGCTATAAAGTATATGTAACTTTGTTTATTTATATAAATAAAGGGTGTATACAGTCAAAAAAGTGGCTGTAAATGTTGGTGGGAGGTTCTCTTTGGATGAAAGCACCTTGTGTTTTATCTGGTAATTTTTAAACAGTCTTTAATCTGGCTTTGCAGGACTAGTGTGTGTATGTGTGTGTGTGTAAACTTAGTTGAAATACTTTGAATACTGTGTGTTTGTGTGAGACAAATATAACATATGTGACTGGTCATTATTACTAGTTTTTAACAGACATCTGAGAACTATGCGGTCAGCAATGTAGCTGTAATTGATGGTTTATCTATTGATAAAAATGACTGATCCTGCTGAGGTGAAAAAGTTATAATCATTAGTCTGTCTTTGCAGGATTACTGTGCATTCGTGTGGAGCATATTGGAATACTTTTACCCTGGTCATTTAATGGCAATCAGACTTGGTTGTAATTGCTGAGTACAGATATCGGTGAAATATAACAACAGCAGTTTGAGTGGCCTTATATGAATGACGTATTCTGAAACTGATACTTTTGTCACTATTAGTTCATGCATTTTGTTTCACTGTTTGCTGGTAAAAATGTTCACAACTACGGATTTAAAAATTGCACTAACAGATTTTGCCATTTTTAAAAAATAAATAGAATTTAAAACAATCAGGAAGGTAATTTAAAGAACACATGCATTTACTCTTGGTCCTAAAAACGTGTGCAGGGGATCATGGTTTGAAAATGGCCTGGGGCCCAAGGTACACTTAATCCACTACTGATCAAATACATTTTTAATGAATGGGAGTTTCATTTAATTTTCAATAAATGTGTGTTTCAAGGGAAGAGATGTTTACTGTAGCTCCTGTTGTCTGTTTCCCATGTGAAACTATTTTGTTTAGCAAATTGCCATCAGTATTTGAGCTATAAAATATGAAGTAAAAGTTTTAAATTAAATCCAAATCTCTATAATTATTGTAAGGGTAAAATAGAAAATAGTATGCATACTGACAAATTTGAATAGTGTTTATGGTAACTGAGGAGAGAGAGCCAAGTAGTGGGACACTGGAATGGCTGGGGGGCCATGGCTCATTACCCTGCCTATGGACACATTTGACCATGATCCAGCTCCCCCCACCCCATTTAAGGTACTGTGGAAAACATGGGGAAAGGGAACACAGTTAAACACTCTGTAGTCATGCTATATCTGTGCTAAAAATGAGTATGGCAACATCAGCCTGACACATTCAAGAGTGAGCAGTCCTACATGCACACCTAGTAAAATCAAAAAAGCAACAAAATGCACAGTCCTGATAAAGAGAAAGGAATGGATGTAGAATCTTCAAAAAGAACAAAAAATCTATCTTTGGCTAGAAGTGACAGAAGAACTTGTGTACTATTAGAAGCCAGTTCCTCAGTCATAATAAAAAAATCCAGTTGTTAAGTTAATGAAAGAAGTTAGTGCAGAAACTGAAAGGGAAAAATCAGTAGTGCATAATACAAAACCCTGGCAGAAGATTCCAGTCATTAAAGTAACAAAGACTATCTATGTAAAAGCAGACTGGGTGGGGGGGGGGAGTAGAGAGATAGTCATAGTAATAAATTCACTAAGAGAAGGAAGAGAACCTGAACAGGGTCTTAGGTTTCCTCTTCTAAAATCAAAACAAAAAATTTGTAGTCAGAATCATGGCTCTCAATGGTAAGTACTTAGATAAACCATACTTTACTGATGCAAATCTAAATAAATTGCTAAAAACAAAAGTAGAAGAAAATCGCTGGCAAGAGTTACCTTTTGTGAACGAAAAAGAATTACCTGTAGTTATATTCCTAGGCAACGAGGCAACACCTGTCATTTCATGTCAGTGAGATGTTGGTGTACACTTGTTCTATGGGGAGGACAAAGATACAGAAGGAATATTACACCCGCTGTTTGTTCCAAAACCTTTTACAACTCTTGTGACAAAGCTACCTCTTTGCTATATTTTGGGAGCACCCTTAGGAATGAACAAAACCAAAGCTAAAACTAAAACCTAGTGACACGTCCACAGGGCCAGTGCTAGCATTTTGGGGACCCCCAGCAAATGTCAAGTTGGGGGCCCCTGGACACTTCCAGTCAAGTATCACCCTGTTACTACCACCCCTCATCCATCCTTTTAGCTCTTGCTTCAAACTTTTAGGTGTAGTATACACAGGCAGATCTGTAGCTACAATGCCTATATACAGCGCTATATTGACTCATCTCACAAAGTGACATTCACAGTTACTGGCATTTAGATGTAACAATGATACATTACAACAACGCTATGTACTGGGCCAGACTTATGTGAAATGGGATCTTAGATACTGCCTGCTGTTTCAGCCCCTCCAAAAAACACACACACATTATGTATGCTCCCCTCTGTTTCTCCCCATCTTGGGTTTCTCACACTATGCAAGTTATATTTTTATTCTGTTTCTCACATTTTACCTTTTGATTCAGCTTTTGCAAGAAAATGCTCGGAGGTGCTTTTTAAGGTTTTTTTTTTAATTTTACTCAACTTTTTCATCCAATAATGGCCTGAACAGAAATTATGATTAAAGAAATTCATTGGTGCGGTTCAGCTTTAGATTTCCCTTGCATCCTTTCAACACACCTTTACTGACCAAGACAGCACATTAATAACCATTTAGAAAATAACTCAAGTTGGGACCCCAAGAATCCATAAGGGTGATAGGTGCTCTAGAATGTATTTTAGAGCATTTCCAAACCTTTTAACACAACAGTGGCCTAAATAAAATTTGTGTAAGAAAAATAATTTGTCTTATTTTTTTTCTTTCAATGAAGATATAAGCTGTGCCCAAGGCTTAATATTCAAAGCTGACAAAATAGTAGCTCACAATAAACTAACAAGCCAATTGTTATGAGGATATACAGATCCTATCTGGGAATACTGCCTGCCTCCTTAATCCCCCCTAAAAATAGTCACTACCTGTGCATCTTTCTGGTATTAGATTGGAATGAAAGCAGAGACTCAAATGGTCACAGTCATGTATTTCAAGTGAGTGCTCACATACATATATATATATATATATATATATATATATATATATATATATATATATATATATATAGCATGCCTCCCGAGTCCTCACCCCAACGCCCAAAGGCAGCTACCTGTATACAAGCCTGATGTCTGATTGTGAGAAAAGTGAAAATAAAATAAAGTTTGCAGTAATGTATTCTACTTTGTTGTTCCCAGACAGTACGCTGCCCCAACAGGAGCTAAATTAGCTTTCTTTGTACTTCTCTGAGTTCTGTGAGAAATGTAAAGGAAACAATGATCACACAATCCCCATCCCTCCGCATAACCTACAGCAACTTTCTGTACACACGCATCTGAGCAGGGCTGGTTTTAGAATGGGTGCAGTTGACAGCAGAGACCATTATCAGTTTTATCATAACAGGGTCATATCACAACTCTGTTCAGGTTAAAGGCATAATCAGAAAATTAAGGCATTTTTTTCTCCTCATTTTTCCCCAAACAGAAACCGCTTTTCTGGGGCCCCTATGCAGTCAAGGATGAAGAAGAGAGCCCCTCTCTATCCATTTATTCAGTCTGGGAAGTGGGGGTTACCAGATGCCTAGGAGATCTAAGTATCTGAATGTCTTGTGATATATGCTGTGCCTGACTTTTGAAATATAATTATTTGTAAGCTGCAGTTTTTACCGATGTGTTTTACCCATGTGTGTGTCCTGGCATTATTGGATGTGTGCATTGATAAAAATCAGTGATATTTTACACACACACACACACACACACACACACACACACACACACACACACACACACACACACACACACACACACATGCATAAGTCACAGCAATACTAGATTTATACTTATTTCAGCAAATAATGTATTGCGCATCACTGGTATTGGCATCCCAGATCAGTGACTATTTAGCAGTTGTCAAACAGCAGAGGTAAGTCACTTTTATTTACCTCACTGAGGAGTAAATGAATACCTGTCACTGTCCCTGATTTCACAGATATTCCCTGATTTTGCCTTATAATTTTGCTATGTCCTTCATAAAAACGTTTTATTTGTTGGTATGTAACTCATTCAAAATTACAGACAGTCAATAAATCCAGACATCATAGCTATATACTTCTTATTGTCCAAAAAATGTTTGCTGATGAAAAACGTGTTATTCTAGTAACTTTTTAAGTGAATTAGTGATGTTTAAAATGTGTTCCTCATTTTGAGCATTCATTCTGTTATTATTTTGGCACTGAAAAGAATTCTTCAGCAAATATGTTGAGAGTTATAGTTTTGGATGTTTTGCCAGTATTTATTAAACTCCCTGAAAGAGA